>NC_133657.1:9122341-9422341 GCF_009905375.1 Apium graveolens | reverse complement strand
GGCAAAATATGCAAACTAAATGACCTAAACTATCATGAACATGCAACTATATGCGACTCACACAAAAATATATTCCTTCAACTACTACCCCCAAATTTAAAATATTCACCATCCTCTTTGAAGGTAATAGTAAGCAATCAGGCATACCTACTGTGAATCAGAATCCTCACCCTCAACGGGTGGAGTGTCAGACGTGTCTGGTGGCGGATACATGGAATCCTCACCAAAAACTGGCCACTGGATGTCAACTTCGGTGGCTCTAAAATCTGTCCCAAGTGCCTGGGTGAGATCATGTGCAAACCGACTATGGATGTCGTGCATCGCATCCATCATCCTCGCAAGATGCCTATACTACGTTGAACTCAAACCAGCTCCAACCTCTGCTGACTTCTGTTGCTACTGCTGCAATCCTGACGGTCTAGCCTCCTCGCCTAACTGAGCTCTCCAAGTTGCTCGACGACATGCTGAGAACCTCCCGCCGTAGCTACCTCCATAGGCTTAACACTTGGCAGATGATCATACGAGTACCCAAGCCCCTTAGGATCAGGCTTCCCTCCATACCACTCATGCATGCTCAACAGTGTAGAATTGTCGATAGGAGCGTTGGAAAGCTGAAGCTGCTCATGTGCGGGCCAATAAACACCTGTAGTACTTCCTCTCAAAAATCTCAGAATCCCCTGATATATCACCATCCCCAAATCAATGTAATCATCCTGCAGAATCCCCCACAGCAGACGAGCACGCTCTACAGTAATCTCATGCACATGCAAAGATGGCATGATGTTAGCACAAATAAATGAGTTCCAGGCCCGTGCAAACCTGTTCATGCACGAAGCAGGGAACGTGGAGTAATTAGTAGTGCCCCTCTTGAACTTCCAATGAGTCTCAGGCACGCAGAGAGTAGCAACGATGAGATCCAAATCAAAGTCCTCTGGAGTCTTATCGTTCCAAGTATCCTGACCCACCTTCCTCATGGGATGCTCAATCACCATCCTGATAGCATCAGCACTGTACTCAACAGTCCTCCCCCTCACCACCGTGAAGCCATTCTTCTCCACCTTGGCGTTAGCATAGAACTCCCGCACAACACTCATGGGCACAGCAGCGGGTGCCTCACAAAAAAAAACCCAGCCCATCTCGAGAATCATCTCTAACAACTTACCATCTTTTCCTGATGGCAAAAAACCTCGCTCCTTAGCAATAGGCTTTGAGAGAAACCTCATGTACTCCTCGTCAGCCTCAGGAGTAGAAAACTTGGGCCTCACACCACCCACAGATGAAGAATCAGTGGTGCTAATGCCAACTTGTATTCTTTGTCTCTTGGGTGCCATTGGGATTGAATGAGAGAAAATAAAAGTTTAAGTGTTTGAGAGAGATTTGTGTTTAAGAATATGTGTTGTGGTGGAGAAGTTGTGTGTAAGTGTATGTATTTGTAGGTGGGGACGTTAGAATTTGATAAGGAATAGAAGTGGGAATTGATTATGGGAATCGTGGGAATAATGGGTTTGATTTGGAGAGGGAATTATGGGATGTGAAAGAGTAAAAATCGGTTTGGAATTGATTTTTGATTAAAAACCCCAATTTTCTCTTAAAACTACTGTTTTATTTTATTTTTTCGAACAGGGACCCAGCGCTGCCACGCTAGGACGACGCGGCCGAGCTCACTCACTGGAAAATCGGCGCGGCCGCGCGCTAGATCAGCGCGGGCGCGGTCACTTACTGGAAAAATAGCGCCGCCGCGCGCTAATCCAGCACGCGGCGCGCTTGGTCACTGGAGTTGGCCCTGAATTTTTTTATTTTTCTAATTTTTTATGTTTTTCTCCTTTCTTCTTCTTTCCTCTACCTACTAATGTACAACATACTTGGGTTGCCTCCAAATAAGCGCTTCTTTTACGTTGCTAGCTCGACGTAGAATCTCGAGATCAAATAAATAATAGAACGGCACTAACCACCTCGCGGTTTGCTGTGTCACCATAGTAATGCTTTAACCTCTGACCATTTACCATGAATGCTTGGCCCGGATCATTCTCAAAAATTTCCACCGCTCTCTGTGGAAACCCAGTGTTGACAATAAGCGGCCATGACCATCTTGACTTCAACTTTCCAGGAAAAAGACGGAGATGAGAGTTGAACAAAATAACTTGTTGCCCCGACACTAATGATTTGAACACTAGACCTCGATCGTGCCACCTGTTGACTTTCTCCTTGTTCATTTTGTTGTTCTCATAAGCTTGAAGTCGAAACTCGTCGAGTTCATTCAATTGAAGCATCCTCTTCTTTCCAGCCGCATCCAAATCCAGATTCAACTTCTTCAAAGCCCAATATGCTTTATGCTCGAGCTTCACAGGTAAATTACACCCTTTACCACAAACCAACTGGAATGGCGACATTCCCAAAGGAGTTTTGTAAGCTATTTTATAAGCCCAAACAACTTCATCAAGCTTTAAAGACCAATCTTTCCTTGATGGACATACGACTTTCTCCAAAATACGCTTGATCTCTCTGTTAGATACCTCAGCTTGACCATTCGTCTGAGGATGATAAGCCTTAGCAATGCGATGACTCACATTATACCTTTTCATCATAGCAGTGAACTTGCGATTATAAAAATGCGACCCCTCATCACTGATTATGAATCTTGGAGTTCCAAACCTTGTGAATATCTGCTTGTGAAGAAAATTAAGCACCACTTTTGCATCGTTCATTGGCAACACCTTAACTTCAACCCATTTCCACACGTAATCAACTGCTAACAAGATATACTGATTGTTACAAGATGAGACAAATGGCCCCATGAAGTCAGTTCCCCAAACATCAAAGACTTCAACCTCGAGAAGCACATTAAGAGGCATCTCATCCCTTTTAGACAGATTGCCCACACGTTGACATCGATCACATTTCAAAATGAACTGATGAGCATCTTTAAATAATGTCGGCCAAAAGAAACCTGCTTGGAGAACACGAGCTGCTGTCTTTTCTCCTCTATAATGTCCTCCATAAGCCGTTGAGTGGCAATCTCGCAAGATCCCCCCCATTTTGCTGTAAAGAATACATCTCCTGATGATTTGGTCAGCTCCTTATCGAAAAAGAAATGGCTCATCCCACATATACCACTTTACTTCATGTAGAAACTTCTTCCTTTGAGCGTAAGATAAGTCGGGAGGAATGATATTACTCACAAGGTAGTTCACAATGTCTGCAAACCACGATTCTTCTTCTTGCACTCTAAACAGCTGCTTGTTGGGAAAAGACTCATTTATCAATGTCTTATCCAATGAAGTAGCATTAAGATTTTCTAAACGCGAGAGATGATCAGCGACTTAATTTTCAGTTCCTTTTATGTCCTTGATCTCTGGTTCAAATTCTTGAAGCAAAAGAACCCATCTAATCAATCTAGGCTTCGAGTCCTTCTTTGAGACGAGATATCGAATTACAGTGTGATTAGTGAAAACTGTCACCTTAGTCCCAAGTAAATAAGATCGAAATTTCTCAAAACCATAGTCAATAGCCAAAAGCTCTTTCTCCGTAGTAGTATAATTTAGTTGAGCATCATTTAGGGTCTTATAGCATAGTAGACCACAACAAATATGTTGTTCTTCCTCTGCCCAAGAACTGCTTCCACTATATAGTCACTTGCATCGCACATCATCTCAAAAGATTTATTCCAATCAGGTGCAGTTATGACCGGTGCTGTGATTAAACTCTCCTTCAATGTCTCGAAAGCTACGAGGCACTCGTCATCAAACCTGAAAGGAACATCTTTCTCTAGAAAACTGCACAATGGCTTCGAAATCTTAGAGAAGTCTTTGATGAAAGGCCTGTAGAACCCCGCATGACCAAGGAAACTGCAGATTCCCTTAACAGAAATGGGTGGAGGAAGATTCTCAATGACCCCCACCTTGGCCTTATCCACCTCAAGACCCTTACTAGAAACCTTGTACCCAAGAATAATGCCATGTCGCACCATAAAGTGACATTTCTCCCAATTGAGAACCAGATTGGTCTCAACACACCTCTTGAGAATGTGTCCAAGATTTTGCAAGCACTCATCAAACAAATCGCCAAAGACTGAGAAGTCGTCCATGAACACTTCCATATTCTGTCGAATCATATCAGAAAAGATGGCCATCATACATCTCTGTAATATGGCTGGCAAACCACAAAGACCAAATGAAACTCGTCAGAAGGCGAAAGTACCAGATGGACAAGCGAAGGTAGTTTTCTCCTGATCTTCTGGAGCGATACAAATTTGATTGTAACCCGAATAACCATCCAGAAGACAATAATACTCATGACCAGCCAACATGTCGAGTATCTGATCAATAAAAGGCAAAGGGAAGTGATCCTTCCTAGTGGCTTTGTTCAGCTTCCTATAGTCCATGCAAACTCTTCACCCCGTGACTGTTCTAGTAGGAATAAGCTCATTCTTCTCATTTGCTACCACAATAATTCCACCTTTCTTTGGCATACATTGAACCGGGCTTACACATGAACTGTCAAAAATAGGGTAGATGATTCCTGCATCTAGCCACTTAAGAATTTCCTTCTTCACTACCTCCTTCATGATCGGATTAAGTCTTCTTTGCCGCTCGACCGTAGGCTTGCTACCTTTCTCTAGCAGAATTTTATGCATGTAATAAGAAGGGTTGGTTCCCTTGATATCTGCTATAGTCAAGCCAATTGCCGATTTGAATTCTCTCAGAATCCTCAAAAGCTTTTCATCATCACTACCTGAAAGGTCAGATGCAATAATAACAGGAAGAGTGGATGCATCACCTAAAAATGCATACCTCAAATGCTCAGGTAAAGGCTTAAGCCCAAGAGATTCAAAAGGCATATCAATCTTCCTCTTCCAGGGAGAAGCATTTAAATATTGCAATTGTTCTTCACCTTTGTCATCTTCACTATCTGAATTCCCCAACAAGACTTTTTCCAAGGCATCGGACCTTAGCAATTGGTCAAGTTCCGATGTGACCACCGAATCAACCAACTCCACTTTTAAGCACTCCTCATTATCAGTAGGAAATTTCATAGCATTGAACATATTAAAAGTAACATCCTGATCCAAAATTCCAATTGTGAGCTCATCCTTCTGCACATCTATCAAGGTTCGACCAGTTGCCAAGAAAGCTCTTCCCAAGATTATGGGAATCTTCTTAGCCTCCTCGAAATCAAGAATTATGAAATCAGCAGGGAAGATGAGTTTATCAACCTTGACCAAGACATCCTCCACAATACCTCACGGATATGTAATAGAACGGTCGGCTAACTGCAAGGTCATATAAGTCGGTTTGGGATCAGGTAAGTCCAACTGCTTGAAAATTGACAAAGGCATCAGATTGATGCTAGCTCCCAAGTCATATAAACATCTGTCAAAAGACATTTTCCAATAGTACATGGAATAGTGAAGCTTCCTCGATCCTTAAGCTTCAGAGGTAACTTCTGTTGTAGCACAACACTGCATTCCTCCATGAGAGCAACAGTCTCTAAATCATCTAGCTTCACCTTCCGAGAAAGAATGCATTTCATAAACTTTACATAACTAGGCATCTGCTCAAGAGCCTCAGAGAAAGATATGTTGATATGAAGTTTCTTGAACACCTCCAAAAACTTCTCAAATTGCTTGTCCAACTTTTTCTTCTGCAGCCCCTTAGGAAAAAGCGGTGGAGGATAGATCTGTTTCTCCCCTGTATTACCCTCAGGAGGAGTGTGCTCAACAGTAGTCTTCCTTGGCTCCACTTCTTCATCCTGCTGCTCTACTTCTTTCTCAGCCCCAGCTTCTTCAGTCCACTATTGAGTTTGTTCAGTATTCGCAACCTTTCCAGACCTTAAAGTGATTGCATTTACATGCTCCTTAGATTCCCTCTTTCCTGAAACTTCGGTGTCACTAGGTAGTATACCAGGTTGACGATTTAACAAGGCATTGGAAATTTTCCCAATTTGATTTTCCAAGGTCTATATAGAAACAACTTGACTTTTGCACATAAGCTTCAACTCCTCTAATTCAGATTTTTCATTAGCTTGTTGCAGTTGGAGTTGTTGTCTTGGTGCATACTGCGGTGGCTGAAAACCAGGGGGGTTGTACTGCTTAGCTGGATACTATTGATAAGGCTATTGAACCGCATTCTGAGTGTTGCTCCAGCTGAAATTAGGATAATTGCGGTTGTTGGGATGATAGGTGGCAGACACTGGTTGTTGTGATCGCTGGAAGTTGCTCACGAATTGAGCTGATTTACAAGAAATTGCGCACTGATCAGTCTCATGGGCACCAGCAAAAAGCTCACATACACTAGTGATTTGATTAACTCCATAATTAGCAAAAGTGTCCACCTTCATCGTCAAAGCCTTAAGTTGGGCAGCGATAGCAGTTGCTGCATCCAATTCTAGAATTCCTGTAACTTTTCCCTGAGTCAGACTCTGGGAAGGATTCTGGTACTCATTAGCAGCCATCAGTTCAATAAGTTCATAAGCTTCATCGTAGCTCTTAGCCCACAAAGCTCCTCCTGATGCTGCATTCAGCATGGGTCTAGAAGTAGCACCCAATCCATTGTAGAAACATTTGATAATCATCCAATCAGGCATGCCGTGGTGTGGGCACTTCCTTAGCATCTCCTTATATCGATCCAAGCCTCACACAGAGATTCTCCTGTTTGCTGAGCAAACTGGGTAAGAGCATTCCTGATTGCAGCAGTTTTCGCCATGGGGAAGAATTTAGTGAGAAACTTTTATGCAAGATCCTCCCAAGTGGTGATAGACCCTGCTGGTAGAGAGTGTAACCAACACTTAGCTTTGTCCCTCAGAGAAAATGAGAAGAGGCGTAGCTTGATAGCATCTTCAGTCACATCATTGAACTTGAAAGTGTCGCAGATCTCGATGAAATCCCTGATGTGCATGTTGGGGTCTTCAGTAGGAGAACCCCTAAAATGAACTGAGTTTTGTATCATCTGAATCGTACTTGACTTGATATCAATAGTGTTAGCCCTGATAGCTGGTCTGATGATGCTTGACTGAATGTCATTAATCTTAGGCTGAGAATAGTCCATCAAAGCCTTAGGATTTTCCGCTTGATCACCCATCTCTACTAAAGCTGTTCTTCAACTTTCTCTTCTTCTTCTACCTTCTTTTCTTCCTCGAAAACTTCCTTATGAACTACCACAACTTCTTCCTTGGCTTTATCCAGTGTTCTCTTACAAGTACGCGAATGCGTATACATACACCCTCACTAGAGTACCTGAAATAAGCCAAGGAAGCAGATAAGTAACAATGTCCGAGTCAATGAACTTTAACGACCACTGATGGAAAGCACATAAACTATAAATTAATACTGCGATCCCCGGCAGCGGCGCCAAAAACTTGTTAGTCGCTAACACGCGCTAATAATACACGCAAGTATACGAGTTTGCAAGTAGTATAGAATCTTTTCTAGTTCGTTCCCACAGAGACTGTATTGGTTAACTAATTAATTCACGCACTTAAGTAACAATGTATGGTTATTATTCAATGCTAAGACAATAACAAATTGAGGTTGTTTATAACTAAGAATTAAACTAACAATTATAACTAAGAAAATAAGATTGATTAAATTAATATATATGAAAAACATGGATTCTAACTTCATTAAATACTTCATTCAATAGCCTTATTGTTCTCAACCTTAGCATGCAATGGTGATGACACTAATCCGACAGCGCGAAATTGATAAACGCCAACTTTCGTTGCACGAGTACCATACTACCAGACATCCACAAAAGAGATAGAAGCTGAATAGACACCAATTATATTGAGGCCCTATATGTCTATAGAATTTGACAACATAATGGCTTAAGTGCAATTTTTTCTATCTTGATTACACAGGGCAAGTAAGATGGTTAAAATTACCTACGAATCATGCATAACAATTACATGAACATATGCTAGCATGGCAAGTTCTAAATCCTTAAATTCACTGTCGCTTCATTAAGAATTAACACACTATCTTATAAGTTTGCGAAGCTCATAAGTCGAATATGCACAACCAATACTAGGTTATCATACAATCACCACATACTAAGGCATCGAAACAATTTAACTAAAGAAATCCATAAATAAATCTGTTAGAACCCCACGATAACGATTAGCCCATAATCAGACTCATCATCAGCGTGGGTTCCGATGAAAACATGGTATAACAAACGTAGTCTTTATAACGAATAAAGAAAACCAAGTGCAAAACAAGAGTAAGGTTCACAAGTAAGAAAACTAGCATCCAAATAAAACTTAAAACAAAGATTCACAAGTAAAAACAAGATCTTCTTCATCTTCATTGAATCGTGCTAAAACGGTCCTCTTACGGCTCTCCTTGATTCGTCTTTGGCTTGTTATCTTGTTAAAAATGACCTAGAGTTGTTAATATAGTAGCCCTGATCAGCATAGAACTCCAGAAAATCATTCTTCTATTCAAAACAGGAATTCTGAAACCCGATACGGCGCGGCCGCACGCTTGATCAGCGCGGGCACGTTGGGCTTCTCCCTAAACTGACTTCTTTTCTTTTTCTTGCAGATTCGACCCGTTCTTCGCGAGCTTTTATTCCAACACCACCTTGACACCAAATTAGCACCAAAACAATGCTAATTCACCAGATTACCTAGATAATGCCTGAAATGCAAAAACACTCGAAAACACGTTAAAACACTTAACAACTTGAGTACAAATGCATCAATTCAAAGCTTATTAGAGCATTATAAAGTGTCATAAATGCCACTCAACATACCCCCAAACTTGAATCGATGCTTGTCCTCAAGCATAAATAGACTCAAAGAACAAGAAACAAAAATTCATGGATGCAACTATATGAATGCATCGATCCCCATAGAATAACTAAACCAATCGATAAGCAATACCTCAGCAAATGCAATTATTCGCATAAAGATCAGTCAAACCTCACAAATCAACTAATAAACTAGAGACGTGCGTGTGTGCAAATGCTTACAGATGTACTAACGCAACTAGATTAGCAATCATGACTCACTACTTACCAAGATAATCGCAAGTTTATAAACAGAATAAAAGCTAGAGTTAAAATAACTTACAACACTTCAATTCTTATATCAGAGTTTTATATGGATTCATGCTTTAATTCACAATAAAACAAACATATATGCTTATTTGATCGTGCAATGAGTGAGGTCCACAAAAGACTTATACAATAGTACCCATGTAGCGAGTGTTAGGTTAGCAGATCCTAGACTATAAAAGCCTTAGGTCACTAGGCACAAAGTCCCCTAAGAACTTAATAACTCGAGTACTAAAGAGCCCACTCGTGATCAATTATACATAACACTTATTCCTTTTTTAACAAATTTTTGAATGAGTGCATTTCGCTCTATCTCCTTCAACCCTAGACTACTCATAAAATATAAGCCAGCTACTAGCCAATTGACACCTAGCCACACAACTAGCAATGAAATCCAATTTTCTCCAATTTTTTAAATATCCATGTCTTTTATTATTAAGAGAATATCCTAAATTCTAAATATAAACAAGCGATTACACCTCGACAAATAAACAAACCATGACCATGATCTATCACTCTAGCAATCTATAAGACTTAGTGAAATACAAGTGTCTCTAGCATGCAAATTAACTTAATATGACATAACATCTCTAAACACGACATCACTACACTAGCATCAACATCACAAATCAATCGGAAAAATTATCTAAGGGATCATGTTATAATGCAAATGCATGAAAACTATATGAATAAAATTACATAAAACTATCAAAATTAAAATAAAATATTAAAAAAAAAACTACATGGCAAAAACTACATGGAAAAATATGCAAACTATATGAACTAAACTATCATAAACATGCAACTATATGTGACTCACACAAAAACATATTCCTTCAACTACCACCCCCAAACTTAAAATATTCACTGTCCTCGGTGAAGGTAATAGTAAGGAATCAAGCATACCTACTGCGAATCAGAATCCTCACCCTCAACGAGTGGATTATCAGGCATGTTTGGAGGCGGATGCATGGAATCCTCACCAAAAACTGGCCACTAGATGTCAACTCTGGTGGCTCTAAAAGTTGTACCAAGTGTATGGGTAAGATCGTGTGCAAACCGACTATGAATATCGTGCATCACATCCATCCTCCTCGCAAGATGCCTATATTACGTCGAACTTAAACCAGCTCCAACCTCTGCTGCCTTCTGCTTCTGTTGCTGCGATCCTGACGGCCCAACCTCTCCTCCTAACTGAGCTCTCCAAGCTGCTCGACGGCATGCTGAGAACCTCCCGCTGTAGCTGCCTCCATAGGCTTACCACTTGGCAGATGATCATATGAGTACCCAATCCCCTTAGGATCGGGCTTCCTTCCATACCACTCCTGCATGCTCAACAGTATAGAATTGTCGATAGGAGTACTGGGAAGCTGAAGCTGCTCATGTGCGGGCTAATGAACACCAACTGCCACGCACAATTTCGCCATTACGGACGCATACGGAATAGCACCTATAGTACCTCCTCTCAAAAATCTCAGAATCCCCTGATATATAACCATCCCCAAATCAATGTAATCACCCTGCAGAATCCTCCACAGAAGATGAGCACGCTCCACAGTAATCTCATACACATGCGAAGATGGCATGATATTAGCACAAATAAACGAGTTCCAGGCCCGTGCAAACCTGTTCATGCACGAAGCAGAGAACGTGGAGTAATCAGTAGTGCCCCTCTTGAACTTCCAATGAGTCTCAGGCACACAGAGAGTAGCAATGATGAGATCCAAATTAAAGTCCTCCAGAGTCTTATCGTTCCAAGTGTCCTGACCCACCTTCCTCATAGGCTGCTCAATCACCATCCTGATAGCATCAGCACTGTACTCAACAGTCCTCCCCCTCACCACCGTGAAGCCATTCTTCTCCGCCTTGATGTTAGAATAGAACTCCCGCACAACACTCATGGGCACAGCAGCGGGCGCCTCACAAAAAGAAACCCAGCCCATCTCGAGAATCATCTCTAACAGCTTGCCATCCTTTCCTGATGGCAGAAAACCTCGCTCCTTAGCAATTGGCTTTGAGAGAAGCCTCGTGTACTCCTCCTCAGCCTCAGGAGTAGAAAACCTGGGCCTCACACCACCCGCAAATGAAGAATCGGTGGTGCTGCTGCCAACTTGTGTTCCTTGTCTCTTGGGTGCCATTGGGATTGAATGAGAGAAAATAAAAGTTTAAGTGTTTGAGAGAGATTTGTGTTTGAGAATTTATGATGTAGTGGAGAAGTTGTGTGTAAGTGTATGTATTTATAGGTGGGGAGGTTATGATTTAATAAGGAATAGAAGTGGGAATTGATTATGGGAATTGTGGGAATAATGGGTTTGATTTGGAGAGGGAATTATGGGATGTGGAAGAGTAAAAATCAGTTTGGAATTGATTTTTGATTAAAAATCCTGATTTTCTCTTAAAACTGTTGTTTTATTTTATTTTTTTCGAACAGAGACCCGGCGCGGCCGCACGCTAAGACGGTGTAGGCACGCTCACTCTCTGGAAAATCGGCGCGGGCGCGCTCACTTACTGGAAAAACAGCGCGGCCTCGCGCTGGATCAGCGCGGGCGCGCTTGGTCACTGGAGTTGGCCCTGAATTTTCTTCTTTTTCTGATTTTTTTATGTTTTTCTCCTTTCTTCTTGTTTCCTCTACCTACTAATGTACAACATACTTGGGTTTCCTCCCAAGAACTGCTTCTTTTACGTCGCTAGCTTGACGTAGAATCTCGAGATCAAATAAACAATAGAACGGCACTAACCACCTCGCGGTTTGCCGTGTCACCATAGTAATGCTTCAACCTCTGACCATTTACCTTGAATGCTTGGCACGGATCATTCCAAAAATTTCCACCGGTTCATGTGGAAACACAGTTTTAACAATAAACGACCCTGACAATCTTGGCTTCAACTTTCCAGGAAAATGACGGAGACAAGAGTTGAACAAAAGAACTTGTTGCCCCGGCACAAATGAATTGAGCACTAGACCTTGATCGTGCCTTCTCTTGACTTTCTCCTTGTACATTTTGTTGTTCTCTTAAGCTTGAAGTCAAAACTCGTCGACTTCAATCAATTGAAGCATCCTCTTCTTTCCAGCCGCATCCAAATCCAGATTCAACATCTTCAAAGCCCAGTATGCTTTATGCTCGAGCTCCACAGGTAAATGAAACCCTTTACCATAAATCAACTAGAACGGCGACAATCCCAAAGGAGTTTTCTAAGCTGTTCGATAAGCCCGAACAGCTTCATCAATCTTCAAAGACCAATCTTTCCTTCATGGACATACGACTTTCTCCAAAATATGCTTGATCTCTCTGTTAGATACCTCAGCTTGACCATTCGTCTGAGGATGATAAGCCGTAGCAATGTGATGATTCACATTATACCTTTTCATCATAGCAGTGAACTTGTGATTGCAAAAATGCGACCCCTCATCACGGATTATGACTCTTGGAGTTCCAAACCTTATGAATATCTGCTTGTGAAGAAAATTAAGCACCACTTTTGCATCGCTCGTTGGCAACACCTTAACTTCAACCCATTTCGACACGTAATCAACCACCAACAAGATATACTGATTGTTACAAGATGAGACAAATGGCCCCATGAAGTCAATTCCCAAACATCGAAGACTTCAACCTCGAGAAGCACATTAAGAGGCATCTCATCCCTTCTAGACATATTGGCCACACGTTGACATCGATCATATTTCAAAATGAACTGATGAGCATCTTTAAATTATGTCGGCCAAAAGAAACCTGCATGGAGAACACGAGCTGCTGTCTTTTCTCCTCCATAATGTCCTCCATAAGCCGTTAAGTGGAAATCTCGCAAGATCCCCCCTCCTATTTCGCTATAAGGAATATATCTCCTGATGATTTGGTCAGCTCCTTGTCGAAAAAGAAACGACTCATCCCACATATACCACTTTACTTCATGTAGAAACTTCTACCTTTGAGCGTAAGATAAGTCGGGAGGCATGATATTACTCACAAGGTAGTTCACAATGTCTGCAAACCACGGTTCTTCTTCTTGCACTCCAAATAGCTGCTCGTCAGGAAAAGACTCATTTATCAATGTCTTATCCAATGAAGTAACATTAATATTTTCTAAACGCGAGAGATGATCAGCGACTTGATTTTCAGTTCCTTTTATGTCCTTGATCTCTGGTTCAAATTCTTGAAGCAAAAGAACCCGTCTAATCAATCTAGGCTTCGAGTCCTTTTTTGAGATGAGATATCGAATTGCAGCGTGATTAGTGAAAACTGTCACCTTAGTCCCAAGTAAATAAGATCGAAATTACTTAAAACCATTGACAATAGCCAAAAGCTCTTTCTCCATAGTAGTATAATTCACTTGGGCACCATTTAGGGTCTTACTAGCATAGTAGACCACATGAAATATGTTGTTCTACCTCTGCCCAAGAACTGCTCCCACTGCATAGTCATTTGCATCGCACATCTTCTCAAAAGGTTCATTCCAATCAGGTGTAGTTATGACTGGTTCTGTGATTAAACTCTTCTTTAACATCTTGAAAGCTGTGAGGCACTCATCATCAAACCTGAAATAAACATCTTTCTCTAGCAAACTGCGCAATGGCTTTAAAATCTTAGAGAAGTCTTTGATGAAATGCCTGTAGAACCCTGCATGACCAAGAAAACTGCGAATTCCCTTAACGAAAATGGATGGAGGAAGATTCTCAATGACCCCCACCTTGGCCTTATCCACCTCAAGACCCTTACTAGAAACCTTGTGCCCAAGAATATTGCCCTGTCGCACCATAAAGTGACATTTCTCCCAATTGAGAACCAGATTGGTCTCAACACGCCTCTTGAGAACGTGTGCAAGATTTTGCAAGCACTCATCAAATGAATCTCCAAAGACTGAGAAGTCGTCCATGAACACTTCCACATTCTGGCCAATCATGTCAGAAAAGATGGCCATCATACATCTCTGAAATGTGGTTGCCACACGACAAAGACCAAACGAAACTCGTCTAAAGGCGAAAGTACCAAATGGACAAGTGAAGGTAGTTTTCTCCTGATTTTCTGGAGCGATACAAATTTGATTATAACCCGAATAACCATCCAAAAGACAATAATACTCATGACCAGCCAACCTGTCGAGCATCTGATCAATAAAAGGCAAAGGGAAGTGATCCTTCCTAGTGCCTTTGTTTAGCTCCTATAGTCCATGCAAACTCTCCACCCCGTGACTGTTCTAGTAGGAATAAGCTCATTCTTCTCATTTGCTACCACAGTAATTCCACCTTTCTTTGGCACACATTGAACCGGGCTTACTCATGAACTGTCAGAAATAGGGTAGATGATCCCTGCATCTAGCCACTTAAGAATTTCCTTCTTCACTACCTCCTCATGATCGGATTAAGTCTTCTTTGCTGCTCGACCGTAGGCTTACTACCTTCCTCTAGCAGAATTTTTTACATGCAATAAGAATGGATGATTCCCTTGATATCTGCTATAGTCCAGCCAATTGCCGATTTGAAATCTCTCAGAATCCTCAAAAGCTTTTCCTTATCACTACCTGAAAGGTTAGATGCAATAATAACAGGCAGAGTGGAGGCATCACCTAGAAACGCATACCTCAAATGCTCAGGTAAAGGCTTAAGCTCAAGAGTGGGAGCTTCCTCAACAGATGGCTTGAGGAGTTTAGGAGCTTTATTCAATTCCTCCATTCCAAGAGATTCAAAAGGCATATCAATCTTCCCCTTCCAGGGAAAAGCATTTAAATATTGCAATTGTTCATCACCTTCGTCATCTTCACTATCTGAATTCCCCAACAAGGCTTTTTCTATGGCATCGGACCTTAGCAATTGGTCAAGTTCCGATGTGACCACCGAATCAACCAACTCCACTTTTAAGCATTCCTCATTATCAGTAGGAAATTTCATAGCATTGAACACATTAAAAGTAACATCCTGATCCAAAACTCGTATTGTGAACTCACCCTTTTGCACATTTATCAAGGTTTGACTAGTTGCCAAGAAAGGTCTTCCCAAGATTATGGGAATCTCCTTATCCTCCTCGAAATCAAAAATTACGAAATCAGCAGGGAAGATGAGTTTATCAACCTTGACCAAGACATCCTCCATAATACCTCGCGGATATATAATAGAACGGTCAGCTAACTACAAGGTCATATAAGTCGGTTTGGGATCAAGTAAGTCCAACTGCTTGAAGATTGACAGAGGCATCAGATTGATGCTAGCTCCCAAGTCACATAAGCATCTTTCAAAAGACACTTTTCCAATAGTACATGGAATAGTAAAGCTTCCTGGATCTTTAAGCTTCGAAGGTAACTTCTGTTGTAGCACAGTACTGCATTCCTCCGTGAGAGCAACAGTCTCTAAATCATCTAGATTCACCTTTCGAGAGAGAATGCCTTTCATAAACTTTGCATAACTAGACATCTGCTCAAGAGCCTCAGCGAAAGGTATGTTGATATGAAATTTCTTGAACACCTCCAGAAACTTCTCAAATTGCTTGTCCAGTTTTTTCTTCTGCAGCCACTTAGGAAAAGACGGTGGAGGATAGATCTGTTTCTCCCCTGTATTACCCTCAAGAGGAGTGTGTTGAACAGTAGTCTTTCTTGGTTCCACTTCTTCTTCCTGCTGCTCTACTTCTTTTTCAGCCCCAGCTTCTTTAGTCAACTCTTGAGTTTGTTCGGGATTCGTAACCTATCCAGACCTTAAAGTGATTGCCTTTACCTACTCCTTAGCTTCCCTCTTTCCTGGCACTTCGATGTCACTAGGTAGTATACCAGGTTGACGATTTAGCAAGACATTGGTAATTTGCCCAATTTGATTTTCCAAGGTCTTTATAAAAACAGCTTCACTTTTAAACATAAGCTTTAACTCCTCTAATTCATATTTTTTATTAGCTTGTTGCAACTGGAGTTGTTGTCTTGGTGCATACTGTGGTTGCTGAAAACCAGGGTGGTTGTACTGCTTAGCTGGATACTGGTGATAAGGCTGTTGAACCGCATTCTGAGTTTTGCTCCAGCTAAAATTAGGATGATTACGGTTGTTGGGATGATAGGTGGCTGGTACTGGTTGTTGCGATCGCTGGAAGTTGCTCATGAATTGAGCTGATTCACTAGAAATTGTGCAATGATCAGTCTCATGGGCACCAACACAAAGCTCACAGACACTAGTGATTTGATTAACTTTATAATAGCCAAAGTGTCCACCTTCATCGTCAAAGCCTTAAGTTGGGCAGCGATAGCAGTTGCTGCGTCCAACTCCAGAATTCCTGCAACTTTTCCCTGAGTCAGCCTCTGGGAAGGATTCTGGTACTCATTAGCAGCCATCAGTTCAATAAGTTCATAAGTTTCATCGTAGCTCTTAGCCCACAAAGCTCCTCTTGATGCTACATCCAGCATGGGTCTAGAAGTAGCACCCAATCCATTATAGAAACAGTTGTTAATCATCCAATCAGGAATGCCGTGGTGTGGGAACTTCCTTAGCATCTCCTTATATCGATCCCAACCCTCACACAAAGATTCTCTTGTTTGCTGAGCAAACTAGGTAAGAGCATTCCTGATTGCAGCAGTTTTCGCTATGGGAAAGAATTTAGTGAGAAACTTTTGCAAAAGATCCTCCCAAGTGGTGATAGACCCTTCTAGTAGAGAGTGTAACCATCACTTAGCTTTGTCCCTCAGAGAAAATGGGAAGAGGCGTAGCTTGATAGCATCTTCAGTCACATCATTGAACTTGAAAGTGTCGCAGATCTCGATGAAATCCCTGATGTGCATGTTTGGGTGTTCGGTAAGAGAACCCCCAAACTGAACTGAGTTCTGTATCATCTGAATCATACTTGACTTGATCTCAAAAGTGTTAGCCCTGATGGCTGGTCTGATGATGCTTGACTGAATGTCATTAATCTTAGGCTGAGAATAGTCCATCAAAGCCTTACGATTTTCCGCTTGATCACCCATCTCTACTAAAGCTGGTTCTTCAACTTTCTTTTCTTCTTCTACCTTCTTTTCTTCCTCAAAAACTTCCTTACGAACTACCACAACTTTTTCCTCGGCTTTATCCAGTGTTCTCTTATGAGTACGCGAACGCGTATGCATACACCTCACTAGAGTACCTGAAATAAGACAAGGAAACAGATAAGTAACAATGTCCGAGTCAATGAACTTTAACGACCACTGATGGAAAGTATATAAACTATAAATTAATACTACAGTCCCCGGCAGCGGCACCAAAAACTTGTTAGTCGCTAACACGCGCTAATAATACACTCAAGTATACGAGTTCGTAAGTAGTATAGAATATTTTCTAGTTCGTTCCCACAGAGACTGTATTGGTTAACTAATTAATTTATGCACTTAAGCAACAACGTATGGTTATTATTCAATGCTAAGACGATAACAAATTGAGGTTGTTTATAACTAAGAATTAAACTAACAATTATAACTAAGAGAATAGGATTGATTAAATTAATATATATGACAAACATGGGATTCTAACTTCATTAAATACTTCATTCAATAGCCTTATTGTTCTCAACCTTAGCATGCAATGGTGATGACACTAATCAGACAACATGAAACTGATAAACGCCAACTTTCGTTGCACGGGTACCATACTACCAGACATCCACAAAAGAGATAGAAGCTGAATAGACACCAATTATATTGAGACCCTATATGTCTATAGAATTTGATAACATAATAGCTTAATCCCAAGTTATCTATCTTGATTACACAGGGAAAGTAAGATGGTTAAAATTACCTACGAATCATGCATAACAATTACATGAACCTATGCTAGCATGGCAAGTTCTAAATCCTTAAATTCACTGTCGCTTCATTAAGAATTAACGCGCTATCTTATAAGTTCACGATTCTCATAAGATGAATACGCACAACCAATACTAGGTTATCATACAATCACCACATACTAAAGCATCGAAAAAATTTAACTAAAGAAATCCATAAATAAATCTGTTAGAACCCCACGATAATGATTAGCCCATAATCGGACTCATCATCAACGTGGGTTCCGATGAAAACATTGTATAACAAATGTAGTCTTTATAACGAATAAATAAAACCAAGTGCAAAACAAGAGTAAGGTTCACAAGTAAGAAAACTAGCATCCAAATACAACTTAAAACAAAGATTTACAAGTAAAAACAAGATCTTCTTCATCTTCATTGAATCGTGCTTAAACGGTCCTCTTACGGCTCTCCTGATTCGTCTCTAGCTTGTTATCTTATTAAAAATGACCTAGAGTTGTTTATATAGTAGCCCTGATCAGCATAGAACTCCAGAAAATCAATCTTCTATTCAAAACAGGAATTCTGAAACCCGACACGGCGTGGCCGCGCGCTTGATTAGCACGGGCGCGCTGGCTTTCTGTACTTCGGGCGCGGCCGTGCGCTTGATCAGCGCGGGCGCGCTGGGCTTCTGCCTATACTGACTTCTTTTTTTTTTCTTACAGATTCGATCCGCTCTTCGCGAGCTTTTATTCCAACACCACCTTGACACCAAATTAGCACCAAAACAATGCTAATTCACTTGATTACCTAGATAATGCCTGAAATGCAAAAACACTCGAAAACACGTTAAAACACTTAACAACTTGAGTACAAATACATCAATTCAAAGCTTATTAGAGCATTATAAGGTGTCATAAATGCCACTCAACAGTTGTTGTGCTCAAGTGCTTTGGATTAGAAATCAGCTAATGGACTATGGCCTAGTGTTACACAAAATTTCAATTATGTGTGACAATACTAGTGCTATATCTATTGTGGCTAATCTAGTTAATCATTCTAGAACAAAGCATATTAATGTAAGGTACCATTTTATTAGAGAACATGCTGCAAATGGTACCATTGAGCTTATTTTGTTCCAACAGAAAAACAATTAGCTGACATTTTTACTAAACCTTTGGATGAAGCAACTTTCACCAGACTTTTAGGTGAAATTGAAATGTTTAATTCTTCATCCTAAGGAAAGAACTCATCTAATGTTTTGCTGCAAATTAATTTCTAATAAATCAAAATTCATTTATTTAATTGGAAATTAACTGAAATATGAATTATAAATATTTTAGAAATCTCTGCATATTTGTTGTTCAAAATTCAAAAGTTAGCTTGGAATTTTTTAATTCTAAGAAAACTGTTTAAATGTTGATTTGCATTTTTAATATGTAAAATTATCACAAGGAAGAATCAAAGTGATCAAAAGTATTCAGTAAACTGAGTTCTCAATAAGTCTAATTGACTTATCGACAAGTCATTTTAAGACTTCTCGAGTGAGTTCTCGATAAGTCAATATCCTGACTTCTCGAGTGACTTCTCGATATGCTTTATTATGACTTATCGGTAAGTCATTGTAGAGTTCTCTATAAGTGTTAACTCACAGAGTTCTCTACAAGTATAATTTTAGACTTGTAAATAACTTAAAAATGGAATAATTTAATTTAATAAATTATTTAAGTAGAATACTTTTGGCAAAATTATTTTGATTTTATTTGGATTTATTCAAATAAAAATTAGAAACAATTCAGTCCATTTTGGAAAAACTGAGTATTTATTAGACATCTCGACAAGTCAGTTTTAGTTCTCTATAAGAGTAAATTAAAATGACTTCTCGATAAACAAAGTCCAAACGTTTATTTTTGAGTTCTCGATAAGTCATTTGCTTTTACTATAAATACTCAGACATCTCGACATACACATACTTATGCTTTCGAGAACTCTAATTGATCTAGAATTTTCAATTCCAAACCAATTTCTCTCTCATTTCGAACTCATTCTCTTTAATTTCTTTTACCCACTAAACTTCATACTCTTCTCAATGGCATCAAACACTATTGTACCCTTTATCCCAAAAGAGACCAACTTTCTTGCATTCTTAGATACAAATCAAGCTCCTGAAGCTTTCAAAAGCTTTGTGAAATTTCTATCTGAAACTTACTTTGTAGGAGCTCTTACCGCTAATCCTATGCTTTACTTGGATGTGTTAGGGGATTTCTGGAACACAACAGTAACAAGAACAGTTGTACATCAGAACCAGGCTGCATCAATTGTGATAAACTGTACAATCTAGGGCCAACAACTAGAGATTTTTGAGAATGAGGTCAACATGGCATTAGGAATTCCTACTGACAAGCTGGTGGAGGCTCCAACTCAGGATGAGCTCTATGAATTCATGGACTTCATCAATTATTCTCAGAAGATCGATCTGTTTAGCATGAATAAAAAGAACTTGAGGAGAGAGTGGTCCTTTCTTTTTGATTCAGTGATAAGGGCTTTCACTTGCAGAAAGTCAAGATTTGACAACATCTCTAGTATTGTCCAGAAGCTGGTCTACTCAATGGCTCACAACAAACAGATCAATGTAGGACACTACATACTAGAGGAGTTGAGCACCAGGGTAACAATGCCGTTAGAGTCAAGAGGTTAGGAAATTTTTCTTCCTAGATTCATTATATCTACTTTAAACTATAAAGTTAATGACATACATATGATAAATGGTGTAGATAGATCATTAATAGGCAATTATAAGCAGGTGATCAAAAATTTTATTTGGATCACTATTTACAAAGAATAATACAGGTGGGTCTTAAATTAACTCCATTCATGTTGGAGAAATTTAGGACTTATCATTACCCCATGCATGACATGAGGACACATGCTCAATCTAGTACAACAATGGTCCCTGAACCTGTGGAAGTACAAACACAGGAACACCAACAGGGACCTTCCAATGCTGAGACACTTTCTTCTATACCTGTAGCTACTAGGAAGCCAACCACTTCATCCTCTCAAAAGGGTGAAGTGAGTAAAAAGAAGAGAAAGCAGGCACCTTTACCAATTATAATTGAGAGTGGTGAGGAACAAACACCAACAGAGTCACCCTTGGTCAGAAAACCAAAGAAGGCTAAAAACTTAGAGTTGACCACTCAAGCCACCTCTGCATCCTCTCAAAAGGATGTAGTTATAAACAAGGGACAAAAGCATATTCTAGAGGCACCCTCTCAAAAGGATGTCTCTATTGAAAAGAGCATTATCCCAAATGCACTCTGTATAGAGTTTGCACAACCATCACTTGAACAAATTCAAGTATATGGTAGGAGAAATAAGGATGGCACACACAAGGAGAGCACATCACTTGAAGCTCCCTCATCTATTCAGGGGGAGCTGCCAACACTCAGTTCTGAAATTCAAAATCTTCTATCTAATATTTCTTCATCCTACACTGAGATACTTGAATGTAATCCTCAAGTGTTGCCACCTTCAAGTGACTTGGTTCAGGAAACCTTGATCATCACCCAGACACCTAATTTAGATGGTGAGAGGCTACTAACTGGGGTAAACTTTGATGATACCATCACAAATATGGGGGATTCATTAGTTTTTACTGAAGACCCCATGGTGATCACAAATGCACCTTCATGTGCCAATCAGCCTTCACAGGCTATAAGGTTTGAGGGAGAACTCATGAGGGGGAGCTATCTAAATTCTCTCCAATTCAATTGGAGGTTCCTGTCACAGGAACAACTCCCCTCAAAACCTTAGCTGAAATTGCATTAACAATTGAAGTTGGGAGTACAATTTCCAATGACCATGTTATGGGAGAGGCAAGATCATCACATTCATGTGACAGTGCTTTGCAAGAAGCGCAAGGGTTTGAAACTGGTGCGCATGATAGTAACCCAGTTAAATCCCCTCCAATTCAACTAGGGATTCCCACCACAAGTGGAGAACAATAACTTGTCATAACCATAGAGTAATCTGTGAGTCAAACTGTGACTCTTATCACATGTGGTTCTGGAACAATATCTCCTTCTCACCTGTCCAACCAACCTTCCACCTCTCAACCACAAGAACCCCATCTCATTTCTCAGTGGCTATAAGAAGCTGCATCTCAACCCTCCACATATGTTGATCTTATGGTGGACCAACTTGGGGGACTTGCTCAAATATCACAACAGCTTCTCACATCCAACATGTCTAATCAAGACTACTAGGCCATTATGCTATCCTACCAGACAGATGTTGAGGAACAACAAGCTAAAATAGTTGATAAAGCTGGTCAGGATGCAAATTGTGACAAATGGCTGGATAAGGAGTTTGCTATTGAAATGGATGTTGTACTAGTCCAATTCAGGGAAAAATATCTAACCATCTTGGGGAGCAATGCAAGATCCTTAACCCCACAGGAGGTATATGATGCAGTGAATGAGGTATATAAGGCTCAAATCAAAGCTTTCCATAACTTTGGAAAAGCAATTCAGATTACTCTCATAGGGCATCAAGACAAGATAATGAAGATCGTTAGAGAGAAGATGGATTAAATCATTCCCTCACAGACAGAGATCAAGAATAAATTTAAAACTTTTGCTGATCAAATATTTAGGTATGATCTCAGTGGAGTGGAGACAAGTGTCAAGAATTTCAGAACCTCATTTGTGGCCCTGCATGATCAAGTTCAAAACCATATCACTCACTCCAATGATTCAAGACTGAAGCTGGATCAAATGCATTCTAGCAGATACACTCCTTCAGCCTTGCTCATGGAAGAAATTAAGAAGGCTGTGCAAGACACTTTTGGGGACTCTACTTCATCCACATCTCAATCCTCATCTCACTTGCAAGTTCAGGAACTTCAACAACAAGTGTCTTCTCTCCAATCTTCTAATGACTCACTAAGTGCACAAGTACAAGCTCTTACATCTTTGGCGTAGAGTCAAAAGACAGACATCAAAACCCTGGTGAATTCTCACAAGTATCTCCAAATGCAGAATTCTGTTGCTTTGGGAGCTATTATGGGGAAGCTCAACAGACCACTGCCCTCATTACCTGAAGCTATAAGGCCAGAATTACCAACTCCCCTACTCATGCCTGTCACCAAGACTAAGGGGGAGATTGAAGCTAGGATTCAACAATTCAAGGATGCTGGTAAATCTAAACCTAAAAAGCCTATCACATCAGTTCAACTTGGTCAAAGTTCCTCACAAACTCAACAATTTCAAGATGTGGGAAAAGAAAGATTCATCAAGGCTGCAGAAGGACCAAATCAAGAGCAAGAATTCAGTAAACTTCTTGTAATCCTGAGGATTTCTCTTCAAAATAACTACATCACATACAAAAGAGCATTGGCCAAGACTATCAACTCCATCAGGGCAGTAGTTGTGAATGTTGAGAACTACTTACAGAAGAGGATTGTTGTCAACATCAATGATGATGGTGTGGACAGATGTCTTCAGGTGTCTATTTCAAATCTCAGAACTCTAAGGGCATCTGAACTGGACGTTGTGATTGACAAAGTACATGTAGTCATCACAGAGGACACCCAGCTTCTTCATGAGCTCAAAAATGAACAGATAACAGCTTTTCTTGAAGCCTATCTATATCCAAACAAAAGGGTGGCCTACATCTGTCCAAGAACCAAGCAATGCAAACAACTTACTGTTCCCAAAAATTATGTCAGATCAAACATGAGGCTGATCATGACTATTCAGTATGATCTAAAGTACAAAAAGAACAAGAAGGCTGAAGATATGGAAATGATAAGGATCTTGGACAGGTACTGTGGCACCCTCCAAACCCGGGTCAGAAGTTTGGGGTCCACATCACAAACACAATATATCAACCTGTATAAGAAATATTATTTATAATGACCCTGCTTCACAAAACCACGGATTGTAACAGGTTAAAGTATGAAAATAAGCCACAACCTTAATTATTACATCGTACCAAATCCCAACTAATTTAACTTACAATTGATAATAAAATCATTCTTACAATCTGACTATCTCTTTACCGCGTGAAACTTCTGCTAGCTCGATCCAACTCGACTGGAACCTTAGCCCGCACTTTGGACTGAGGAACTTCATTATCATCCATATTCTTTTCAACTGTAAAATATATAAAAGAATCGCAAGGGTGAGCTATCTAGCTCAGCAAGTCATGATAACGATAACTGAGGTTAAACCATGATCAAATGAGATGATTCAAAGGAATCAAGTTTCTTTTTAACTATTCATTAGAATTGGATATTCATTTTAAGTTTTAAAAACCAAGGTTAGGCTGCTGATCAGTCACGCACTAACCCAGAGCAAGCACACAGCACTGCTCTAATTTACTGGATCCAAGGCACACATTGGCCTAACTTGACCATTGGTATGGTCTGACCACGAATCTGGTCCACATATATAAAAACTATCCAATCCTAAAGCAGTTCAATATGATAAACGATATAATTCAATAAAACAAGTTCATAATCAACGATGGTTAAACACTTGAATAAAAGCATAAGGAAACTTATGTATATCTCAAGGGTATATCAGGGTATGTATAAGAAACGGTTTTCAGTTTGTACAAGGGTCAGGTATTAGACCAGTAATGATTTTTCCAGATATGGTTCTTTGATGTTATAAAGAATGATTGGAGTATAAAAGTTTCTGTGTTTTCAAACCATTCTCTTCCAGTGTTTGGTGTTTCGTAGTTATACCTTTGGGGAGTATGTATTATATTTGTATGGTTTGGTGTCTGAGGATCAACAAAGGACGGATTACAAAGAATAAGTCTTATGGCTCAAGATCAACAAAATCAGGGTTCAAGGTTAAATGGTTTAAAGCTCTTGCAATATAAAACAGGAGTTATTTTGAATAATAGCGACATGTTATAAAACAGTTCAAAAACATTGGTAATATATATCTTGAAGAAAAGTTTAGAAATACTTGCCTTACAAGGCTTTACAACTATTACTGATCAACTCTGAGCCGACTTTGTTGCTCAGGCTCTAACGTCCAATCACTAGATCCCATTGGATTCGACTTTGACACTCAGGTCTTTCTGTTGAAACTCTACTGAGCTCGTCAACTGACCACTAGGTCATCTCTAGTCCATCAGCCATTTCCAGGTTCCCGATTATAACCTACAGGGTCGAAACATTCTAACTCAGACATTCGATTATGCTTGACATATCCTCGCTAACAATCTACCCAAATGTTAACAAAATCCGACTCGTAACATACTTCATATAATAATACACGTTTCACTTAGGGTTTACGTTCTCGAAAATCGGTTCAGCTTCGTTTTCGGAAAATATCTATACTCTTTATTTTACGAAATCAAGGTTATCGATTTAGAAAAATATTTCATCATGTCATACAATCAGGTTTCGTATAAAACACGCACATATATATATATAGTCTCTCGACGTCCCGATATTCATCGGATACATTTCTGTATTTGTGTAATTCAGTTTTCCGAAAAATCGGACAGCGTTTCCTTTGTTTATCGGACTACCCGTCGAAACATCAATCGACGTCAAATCTCAAACACAACAATCGCAACAATTATCCAATTAAAACCCACACATTTTCAAATTCCAACTCAATCACAATTATTAATTATTATTCGTATTTATTTTCATTATATTAGGACTCGGATATATATCATCATCATCCACCGTCCACTCGTAAATAGTCATCGCAGACGGCGGCAAAGTTCACGGGTACCCTATTAATTCGGGTTTCCAACGCTGAATTCTACCGATAATTTATAAATTAATCTCGCCTGAAATCATTTAATATCACGAATACTAATCAAATGATTCCTGTAGAAAAATCAGATTAATATAATTATAATTCCAAATTTAACAGAACAGCACGTGCGTGACACGCACGCAACACCACAACAGCAAATCAGAATTGTGGAGATGGCCAGGAAAACATCCCCAAGAAAAACACACACCCACACAGATATAGATACATATATATATATATGTATGTAAGACTGAATTAGGCCCACAATCGGAAAATAAAAGGGGCGGCCGAACCATTACCGGAGCAAGCCGGAGTACGGCGAGGAAAGAAACCGAAATAAATAGGTACCATAGCGGCGACAGAACTCGCCAGGAAACCGAGCACGACGGAATCGAAAGAAAAGGAAGAAGAAGGAGGGAGAGAGTGTAGAGTGAGAGAGAGGACGAGAGATGAGAGATTGAGAGACTACAGATTGATGTTTACCATACCCAATGAATCCCACCTCTTCTTCATTTAATTACGCGGCACGTGTCCCGTTTAATGGACACGTGTCGTGTCCTGACTGTTTACAAGCCGATTCATATCATTTTAATCGGTTTTAACGGTAAAATCTGCGAATAATTATTACCCAAACCGTACCAAAATAATCCTAAAATTTTCTAAAAATCCCGGAACTAATGAAATAAATTTTTTATAATTTTTTTAAAACATTTTTGAAATGCAACTCGTATCCCCCTTTCGAAATTAACGAATCGAGCTGTATTTTAAATAAATTCAGAAATTTACGAAAATAGTCTTAAAATGTTACAAATATCCCGAAGTTAATAAAAACATAAATTTTGAAATTTTAAAACGATTTTTAAAATGCACTTTATATCCGCTTTTATCAATAAAGCAAAACAACGAGCGTGTAAAATTAATCCCGAAAATTTCCAAAATAATTTTAAAATTCTCGGAATATTCCAAACTTAAATAAATATGAGTTTCATAATTTTTGAAGAATTTAAGAATTAAATATGGATTTTACAAATAAAAGCATTCAGAAAATCATTTAAAGATAAATAATTAATAAAATATTGATTTCTTAATTTTATAAAATCCTAAAAATAATTTTTGTAATTATAAAATCATAAAAATAATTTTTAAAACATTCTCAATATTTATGCAAATAAATTTGCACCAAATCCACTTTTGAAAATGAAAATAATCCAATACGACTCCATAATTAATCACAGAAACAACCCGGTATATTATAAATTACACCTATATAATAGTCAACCAACACAGAGTGGTCAAAACCAATACACATATTTTATTTAATAATTTCCGTAATAATCACATATTTAAATAATTCAAAAACACACAAGTCGTTATATCCTTCCCCTCATAAAAGGATTCTGTCCTCAGAATCTAGTCTAACTAATTAAGTGAGGATATTTGTCAAGCATATCTGACTCAAATTTCTAAGTAGACCCTTTTACTTGAAGGTTCAAACGTACTCATAATAGGTATGCACTCATTTCCAAGGACTTGCCTTTGACAATCAAGAATTTAGATCGATCACTATATGCAGAACAACTTGGACAAGAGCCCCATTGGCTCCTGATCAATCACTTAATTCAAACCTAATACTTATCGCTTTAACATTGACAAGTAAAATACATTAGGTGTACACACTGATGTGACAGTCATATCACTCATGAACAACTTTATCTATATTTATCAATACCTCGAATGGTTCACAAATTTTAGGACATAACCTGTCCTTTCCACTTAGATTTATCCAGTTTCTTACAAGATTACACTTTTACCATACTACTGGTCCTATTTCTATATTCATATTCTCTCTCAATATAATTTCGCTTTTTTTTTTCTTTTTTTTTTGCCTACTCCGAGCTGCTTCAATCAATATTACTACGTTCTTGGTGTGCTGAATTAATTTTAGAATTCGACAACTTTCTTTCTCCCACTTTATTTTAATAGAAATGGGGACCTACACTTGCGTTCACACGAAGCTTGATACAGTGGCATTCCAAAGCTGACATTGCTGGTAAATGATCGTTCCAGTGTTTCCTTAAAACTTCACCTCTCAATATATTTTATCTTTCCTGAATGACTTTCGTACCTTGACTCTCTATTCAAGGATGATAGGCGGTACTCGTTTTCAACCTGGTTTCCAAACATTTAAACATCTCTTACTCTTTCCAATTCGTTTACTAACTCCTTGGTGGTCTTATTTACATCCAATCCTTTCTGTCGACATAAGGCATCTGTTACCATACAGCTTTGTTTAGGTAGTCATTAATGGATTAATTCAGAATCTTTTGTTAACCTCGGTCAAAATTTTAGTCTCGAAGACTCAACGTATAGTTGCTTTCCTTCTGATCTTCGGAAAAAAAAAATCTTGGGGCATTCCATGCAGGCTTTCTTATTCTTTGAATAACTGAGGATGTTATCAATAAATTCAATTTGCTTACCCAAGTACTCCTTATACACCACATTCCTTAATTCCTTGTAGCCACCTGATACACTTGTCATTTCACATAATATCATCAGAGCTTGCAATGCTCTGAACTCACTTTGATCGTAATCTCTGATATTTTCTCTGGTCGGATCTTAAGTTAATTCTCAATACATAACACACTTCTTAAGTTAGGTCTCATAAGTAATCAATTCTTTATAGGGTCTCACTTCTTCTTATTCATTGTTTTGTTGGACTCCCGATAATCAGTACATACTTTTATGCTTCCATTCCTTTTTCTCCCTTAACATCATTGATACACTTCATGATTTGTTTCTTGTAAAACCACTTCCTGGGTCTGCCTTATCTACTAGGCCTCCAATACTTCGCTTTAATTCTTTGGCATGTCTAACACTTCCCAATCTATTCTGAAATTCCCTTCTTATATCTGGTTATCACTATTTTTCTTTAAGTTTCTATATATCTTGGCATTTCTTCAATAGATTAAATACTCGATATTGTGAATTCCCTATGGGATCTCATTCCTTAATTCTTCTACTTGTAGCGTCCAAGTGCTGGAGGAGAATCTGGGGATATCGTGATCATTCTCCTGGGCACATAAATTTCCTCTCACTACTGCTAACATCGTGATCCATTATCTTCTTTTGACATTTCCTTATCTTTCCCTTAACAACTTCGACTGAAAGGTCATACTATTCATCCTTGCTCCTGTTTGGATTATAAACTCTGATTCCCAATTTCAACTTCTAAAATTCCATAGAAAATTCTTCCGGTATAGTCTCTATGTCCGTCATTGCTTTCCTCTATCTTTGTTTTTCCTCGTGAATATATATTTCAACCTCTTATAGCCCGTATAGATCTTACACATTTCTCCATACATATTATATTTCCCAAATCTTTCAAAACGAATATTATTACTGTTACTCCCAAATTATAGGTAGGATACTTCTGCTCATAAGGTTTCGGTTGTCTGGATGCATATACAATAACCCTATTGTGCTGCATCAACACACATCCTATTCCCTAATGAGAAGCATCACTATAACTACCAAATCTCCTTGATACTTTCAAAATGATAAAGCAAGTGCTGTAACCATTCTTTCACTTAACTCCGTAAAACTTTCTTTACCCTTCTCTACTTCATATAAACTTCTTGCTTCTCCTGGTTAGCTTTGTCCAAGATATGGCAACTTTCAAGAAATATTTTCGATAGTAACCGGCTTATGATAACACTTCTTACTTTTGTTGGTGTTTCGGGTTTCTTTTCATTCATAGTAACATTAATTTCTACTGAATCCCTTTTGATCTTTTCCACATTGACTATTTATGCTAAAAACTATACTTCACGCAACTTCTTTCTTCTCTAACTTTCCAATCATAATTAAATGCTTTGCCTAGTCCTCCGTTGACTTTAAGTATCATAACAACAGCTTCTCCAGATATTCCTTAAAGATTCTGTCCATCACGTTCAAATATCACTGATATATTGGTTAATCCAAATGACAATACGAGAACAATACTTGGTTCTTGAAAATTTATCTTTGATACATCCATAAGTTTAATCTTTAATTGGTGAAATACCAAGTCTTAAATCAGTCTTATAAAAGTACTTTGCTTCCTTCGTTTGATCAAACAAATCATTGGGTCAAGGTAACAGATACTTGCTCTTGATAGTAAACTTGTTGAGCTCTTGCTAGTCGACGCATAATCACATACTTCCATTTTTCTTATTAACATTTAATACCGGTGCACCTTATGGGGTACACTAGGTCTAATCACTTCTTTTTCTAGTACTTTGCTAACTCTTTCACTTTAACTGGCGCCACTCTATGCGGGGCCTTGCATACTGGCTTCATTTCAGGTGTTAAGTCAATCACGAACTCAATTTCTATATCAGAAGGAAATGTTGATAACTCATCCAAAAACATATCTTGAAATTCCTTAATTACTATAAAATCTTCAAACTTTGTTTGCTTCCGACTTTTATGTATTCCATAATCACCATAATGCTCATATCTTGATCACCGTAATCATCATTAGCAAATTCGTTACCTTCCTTTATCTTCTGAACCTCCTCACCTTCTCATTTGGCATCCTCAGAATTATCTTTTCGTCACGATAGTCTGTTTGGATATCACGCTTTAGTAGTCAATCCATTCCTTAGAATAATATCAAATCCTCTTATATTTCAGGATATCAATTCTACGCAACTTTTTGCCAGGAATCTCAATTTCACTATTGGTACTCACTTATTTAACAATTACACGTTCTTGACTTGCTAGTTCTTTTATCACAATCTTCTCAATTCAACGGGGTAATTCATCTTATCAACAAAACTTTGAGAGATAAACAATTAAGTTTCTCCCACATCTTTTAATACTTTAACGCATAAGGTATTCACCTTGATCATCCATATCATCACGTCCGTATTCTGAATAACATATTTCACAGGAAAATCACATATTCTCGTTCTCGAAAATGTATTCCTTATTGGAGTAGATTCCCTTGATTCTTAGTGGATTCTTCACTGGGACTAGTGATTTGCAACCCTCGCTAGGTGCCCTTATTTCTTTCCCATACATAAGATGTAAATGGAACTTCGTCCACTTGATTCAGGATACGTTGATTTCTGTTTGAAAACTTCTTGCAAACAACGACAATACAATGAAATGACTAGAAGGATTCAAAATTCAACAAAATTTAGAGTTGAAAAGAAAGAAGAAGGAAGGATTTGAATATGAATGAGACAACCACATTGGTGCTTAAGATGGTCAGTCTTTCGTACCATATGGCATACAACATATGATTAGGTGGCGTCCCACCCGACTCTTTGTTATTCTGACAAAGTGTCTCATCATGACACTGTTTGTCCCAATCAGAAAGCAAAAATTGAGGGAAACAATTAAATTTGAAAGGAATGCAATATCCTCCTTTTCGATATCATAACAAGGAGTTTATTTAAGAAAAGAAGTTCATACTTATTTAGGAATCAAAAAGGGAATATACGTTGTAATATTGAAGACAAGAACGATACCATTGATCACCATCCACATTTCATTTGTATTCATCTTTCGAGCTTGTTCGATCATATCTCCATTGTTTCATATAATAACTTTTAAAAAGTACGTTGAAATGCCTTCGCAGATTAAGCATTATGGTAGATTCTTACTTGTCATGTCCTGCGTCTTTAACATCACACCTTTACATATAATACTTTAACAATTCGATCATAATGACGTCCCTACCAGACAACCTCGGGTTTCCTTTTTCACTTTAGAATAACCCCGAAGCATTCAACATAGCGATCTTTGTGTTAATAATATTCTTCTTCTTTTTTTCTTTAAGAAATCTGGAAATCTTCTCAATCTCCTTCAGTCATACTCAGACTTCTGTTAAATCAGTGAATTCTTTGAACTTGGATAATCCTGTAATTGGATGAGTAATTGCTCCGTACACTGATTCTGTTGTTAATCTTATCAAACAATATTTGTACCTTTCTGTTGAGAATAACCGACTTCTTCATAATCACAGATCACTTTGTCCTCTGAATTAAAAATACTAAGTCTGAAACAGCATTCTTCTAGGTAATCCGGGCTTTTTAACAAACAAGAAACTCAAGTAGTAACTTGACAACCAATGTTTAAAAATCATTTTATTCGAAAAGGCTTTTAAAATTTTGTAAAGGAAAATCTTTTTTCGAAAACTTGTTTAAAAAGTTTGGAAAATCACAAACCTGGTTGTCCTTACTATATGAGTTGGTTGTTGTCCTTCTGGCCTATAACAAGGTACCATATTAATGGAACGATCATATAAAGGTCCATTCACTTCAATCTACCTTTTCTCCTTCATCGTGTCCACTTACCTTCCTTAATCGACGAAACTTCAATTGTTGTCGCACATTATCTCATTCGTAGCTTCACGTCAAGGCTCTCATACTGGTAATACTCCCAACATTATCGTTGTAATATTTAAGTAGAACATGTTTTCCAATAGTCAACAAGTCTATTTCATAGAACAAAGTTTGCTCGTATTACATCACATCACTATTTTATATATCGCATTTATCATAGCACCATCATTTAATTCCACCAAAATTCCAGATTTATACCTTTCTCTCTAACTCTTTCAAAATTCATCTAATTCATCCCATAATTATTAACGGGTGGCTTAGTCCCTAATGACTTCTGTTATTCCAATAACAGCTATCCTCTGAAACACTTAAATCCTTTCTATAAACTTCTTCTCACCTTTCTTTATATCTCAAGCGCTCACTATTTACTATAACTCTCGAATCCATCCTCGTAGGTACAATCGCTTCATAGGACAAGTTCTAGACTGGGGGTATAGAACAGGATGTAGGGTAAACTAAAGAGATACACTCACAACCGAATGTCCAGTAAAACAAGAATAAACAGATGGAGGTTCTTAAATAGGTAATCTCATATCAAGAGGCGGAAAAAAAATTAGCGTAGAATAGCTTGAAGAAATGCAACCGTTATAACAGAAGGTAGTACCATTAATGTTCGTGGAGGAACAAGGTGCAAATCCAATCTGAGAGAAGATGATGATCCTCGAACGGAGAGCTCCAAATGATCAAATGACACCGGGAAATCAAGATCTGCCATTGCCGTGGTCTAGAAATCACGTCGCAAGCTGAGAATCCCGAATCATAATACGAATTGTGCCGGAGACCTACTATACCATCGCACCCAACCTCACAACATCTTATCTTTCTATTTCCTATTCCTAATCCTAACCCTCTACCCAATCCCGACAATCTAGGCTTGTTTCAGTGACTTATAACCTGTAGCTCTGATACCAACCTGTGGCGCCCTCCAAACCCGGGTCAGAAGTTTGGGGTCCACATCATAAACACAATATATTAACCTGTATAAGAAATATTATTTACAATGACCCTGCTTCACAAAACCACGGATCGCAACAGGTTAAAGTATGAAAATAAGCCACAACCTTAATTATTACATCGTACCAAATCCCAATTAATTTAACTTACAATTGATAATAAAATCATTCTTACAATCAGACTATCTCTTTACCGCGTGAAACTTCTGCTAGCTCGATCCAACTCGACTAGAACCTTAGCCCGCACTTTGGACTGAGGAACTTCATTATCATCCATATTCTTTTCAACTGTAAAATATATAAAAGAATCGCAAGGGTGAGCTATCTAGCTCAGCAAGTCATGATAACGATAACTGAGGTTAAACCATGATCAAATGAGATGATTCAAAGGAATCAAGTTTCTTTTTAACTATTTATTAGAATTGGATATTCATTTTAAGTTTTAAAAACCAAGGTTAGGCTGCTGATCAGTCACGCACTAACCCCGAGCAAGCACACAGCACTGCTCTAATTTACTGGATCCAAGGCACACATTGGCCTAACTTGACCATTGGTATGGTCTGACCACGAATCTGGTCCACATATATAAAAACTATCCAATCCTAAAGCAGTTCAATATGATAAACGATATAATTCAATAAAACAAGTTCATAATCAACGATGGTTAAACACTTGAATAAAAGCATAAGGAAACTTATGTATATCTCAAGGGTATATCAGGGTATGTATAAGAAACGGTTTTCAGTTTGTACAAGGGTCAGGTATTAGACCAGTAATGATTTTTCCAGATATGGTTCTTTGATGTTATAAAGAATGATTGGAGTATAAAAGTTTCTGTGTTTTCAAACCATTCTCTTCCAGTGTTTGGTGTTTGGTAGTTATACCTTTGGGGAGTAGTATTATATTTGTATGGTTTGGTGTTTGAGGATCAACAAAGGACGGATTACAAAGAATAAGGCTTATGGCTCAAGATACTAGAAAATCAGGGTTCAAGGTTAAATGGTTTAAAGCTCTTGCAATATAAAACAGGAGTTATTTTGAATAATAGCGACATGTTATAAAATAGTTCAAAAACATTGGTAATATATATCTTGAAGAAAAGTTCAGAAATACTTGCCTTACAAGGCTTTACAACTATTACTGATCAACTCTGAGCCGACTTTGTTGCTCAGGCTCTAACGTCCAATCACTAGATCCCATTGGATTCGACTTTGACACTCAGGTCTTTCTGTTGAAACTCTACTGAGCTCGTCAACTGACCAATAGGTCATCTCTAGTCCATCGGCCATTTCCAGGTTCCCGATTATAACCTACAGGGTCGAAACATTCTAACTCAGACATTCGATTATGCTTGACATATCCTCGCTAACAATCTACCCAAACGTTAACAAAATCCGACTCGTAACATACTTCATATAATAATACACATTTCACTTAGGGTTTACGTTCTCGAAAATCGGTTCAGCTTCGTTTTCGGAAAATATCTATACTCTTTATTTTACGAAATCAAGGTTATTGATTTAGAAAAATATTTCATCATGTCATACAATCAGGTTTCGTATAAAACACGCACATATATATATAGTCTCTCGACGTCCCGATATTCATCGGATACATTTCTGTATTTGTGTAATTCAGTTTTCCGAAAAATCGGACAGCGTTTCCTTTGTTTATCGGACTTACCGTCGAAACATCAATCGACGTCAAATCTCAAACACAACAATCGCAACAATTATCCAATTAAAACCTACACATTTTCAAATTCCAACTCAATCACAATTATTAATTATTATTCGTATTTATTTTCATTTATTTATTTTCATTATATTAGGACTCAGATATATATCATCATCGTCCACCGTCCACTCGTAAATAGTCATCGCAGACGGCGGCAAAGTTCACGGGTACCCTATTAATTCGGGTTTCCAACGCTGAATTCTACCGATAATTTATAAATTAATCTCGCCTGAAATCATTTAATATCACGAATACTAATCAAACGATTCCTGCAGAAAAATCAGATTAACATAATTATAATTCCAAATTTAACAGAACAGCACGTGCGTGACACGCACGCAACACCACAACAGCAAATCAGAAACGTGGAGATGGCCAGGAAAACATCCCCAAGAAAAACACACACCCACACAGATATAGATACATATATATATATATGTATGTAAGACTGAATTAGGCCCACAATCGGAAAATAAAAGGGGCGGCCGAACCATTACCGGAGCAAGTCGGAGTACGGCGAGGAAAGAAACTGAAATAAATAGGTACCATAGCGGCGACAGAACTCGCCAGGAAACCGAGCACGACGGAACCGAAAGAAAAGGAAGAAGAAGGAGGGAGAGAGTGTAGAGTGAGAGAGACGACGAGAGATGAGAGATTGAGAGACTACAGATTGATGTTTACCATACCCAATGAATCCCACCTCTGCTTCGTTTAATTACGCGACACGTGTCCCGTTTAATGGACACGTGTCGTGTCCTGACTGATTACAAGCCGATTCATATCATTTTAATCGGTTTTAACGGTAAAATCTGTGAATAATTATTACCCAAACCGTACCAAAATAATCCTAAAATTTTCTAAAAATCCCGGAACTAATGAAATAAATTTTTTATAATTTTTTTAAAACATTTTTGAAATGCAACTCGTATCCCCCTTCGAAATTAACGAATCGAGCTGTATTTTAAATAAATTCAGAAATTTACGAAAATAGTCTTAAAATGTTACAAATATCCCAAAGTTAATAAAAAACATAAATTTTGAAATTTTAAAATGATTTTTAAAATGCACTTTATATCCGCTTTTATCAATGAAGCAAAATAAAGAGCGCGTGAAATTAATCCCGAAAATTTCCAAAATAATTTTAAAATTCTCGGAATATTCCAAACTTAAATAAATATGAGTTTCATAATTTTTGAAGAATTTTAGAATTAAATATGGATTTTACAAATAAAAGCATTCAGAAAATCATTTAAAGATAAATAATTAATAAAATATTGATTTCTTAATTTTATAAAATCCTAAAAATAATTTTTGTAATTATAAAATCATAAAAATAATTTTTGAAACATTCCCAATATTTATGCAAATAAATTTGCACCAAATCCACTTTTGAAAATGAAAACAATCCAATACGACTCCATAATTAATCACACAAACAACCCGGTATATTATAAATTACACCTATATAATAGTCAACCAACACAGAGTGGTAAAAAACAATACACATATTTTATTTAATAATTTCCGTAATAATCACATATTTAAATAATTCAAAAACACACAAGTCGTTATAGGTACCTACTGAATTCTGACACCATGTTGCCAACCACTCAATTTAATTTAAAAGATGACAAGGATGATGATGAGCAGAAGCATGATGAGCAAAAACCTTATGACTCAAATCCAAGTCAATCTTCTAGAGCAACCGGAAATAAAGAAAAGGAGAAAAAGGAATATGAGAGGAAGAAAGGGGAGGAAAGGAGGAGAAAGAAAAAGCAAGATGGTTCAGGACCACAATAATAAACCCTAAAAATCCAAATTAACCAAGTTCAACCCTCTAAACCTTTTAGCTCAAACACTCAACCACCTCAAACATCAAAGCCTAAATACTTGTATAAATAAACTGCTAACACCTTTCTGAAAATACCAATCACCTCAAACTAAACATTTCTCAATAAAATCTCAAACCTACCTCTTGTTAAGCCATCAACCAAAATTCACTACAAGTCTGTTGGGAGAATATAATGACTCGTATTTTTGTATCATTATAATTATAATTATGGAATAAATAAATAAATAAAATATGGTTATGTCATCTATTTGTTGCCTTATAATCAATTATATGTGGTTATTGGTTTATGAGGATTATTTGTATAATTCATTATTGAGCAGTGTTGTATTGTTTTCACTTTTAAAAGTGGTTTTATTACAAATTTATTTTCATAAATATTTGGATTATTTCAAAAATTATTTTTATGATTTTATAATTTCAATAAATATTTTTGGGATTTTATAAAATTTAGAATTTAATAATTTATTAATTATTTATCTTTAAATGATATTCTGATTGCATTTATTTGTAAATTCAGTATTTAATTCCAGGATGCTTCAAAAGTTATGAAATTCATATTTTATTAAGTTTGGAATATTTTGAGAACTTTCAAATTATTTAGGAAGTTTTTAGGATTAAATTCACCCGTACGTCTATCCGTTAATTTGTTTAGTTCTGGGTATATTGTGTGTTTAAAAAATTCACGTTCAATTGTGAAACTTTTATTTTAATAACCTTAGAGTATTCCGAGAATTTTGGTATTTCATTTATAAATTTTTGGTAAGTTTTGACGCGTAGTGATTAGTTAAAAATGCGTTATTCGAATGCAAAATTGGGTCCCCGAATATTGCTCAGACACGTGTCAAATTCTTATACAAAGAATCGACACGTATCATTTTCATTTTATACGTGTGTGCAGGGGATTAAAAGAGAAAAAAAATAAAACAAAAATAAAATCAAAAACCTCACCCCCACCCCCTGTTTCAGTCTCTCTCGACCTCCCTCTCCCTACAATCTCTCACTCTCCTCTCTCTCTGCAACTCTTTCTTAATCTATCTCTTTCTTCCCCCTCTCCCTCTTCTTCATTTTCCTCCTCCTCCGTCGTTGTTTCCGTAATTTCCGGCCGCCGCCCTTGGTTTTTCCGGTCGGTTCTGTTTTTCCTGCTTATTATTGTGTATATATACTCCTGTATGTATATATCCATGTGTGTGTTATGCTTGTGTGTGTGTATTCCAGTGTATGTGTGTATTAGTGTATATGATTGTGTGCGTGTGTGCAAGTGTGTGTGTGTGTATGTTGGCGCGGTGGCGCGTGTAGTGTGTGTGCCTGTGATTTTGTTTGTGTTGTGGTTGTTGCTTTGAGCTGCGCATCTGGTTCCGGTTATTTGCATACTGATTTGGAATTTTTATATTTTCTGCAGAAAATTATTTGAATAATGTTCATGAAATAAATTATTTCGTGCGTGGAAGTAATTTGTAACGGTGAAATTCGTGATTGGAAATCCAATCCGGGTACCTCCGGATTTTATCGCCATCAACGATGAATTTCGATTAGCTGGCGATGGACTGTGATGAATTATTCTGAAACCTAAATTTATAAAAATATTAAATTAGTTCGTAAAATTGGTTACGAAGCAAAAAGTAGATATTTATTATTAAAAGTTGTAGTGGTGATTGGGTTATGAATTTGAGTTGATTGTGATTGTTGCGTTGTTGGGATTGTATTCAATTATGTTTCGAGGGGTAGGCCGATAAACAGAGGAGACGCTACGCGATTTTCGGGAAATTAAATTTGAAAAAATGGGGACATATTCTGTGATTATTGGGATTGCTAGTCGAACGTATATAACTATATAATTATAAATATTTTATGAAACGTACTTGCGTGTCTTGATAAAATATTTTGTAAAATATTCAACAACCCTATCTTCTGAAATGACAGTTGTACGTATTTTCCGAAAATGATTATCGAACTGGGTTCCGATTGTGTGAACCCTAATTGTTATGTGTATGATATTAGTACGTATAATTACGAGTTGGGATATGATACTATTCGGGTGGAATTGTTAGCGAGGATATGTCAAGCATAACTGGTTGTCTAACATAGGGTAGTTCGACTATGTAGGTTCTAGTCAGAGGACCCGAGAATTGATGTCGGACTAAAGATAGCCTAGTGATCAGTCGGCAAGCTCAGCAGGGTTCCAATCGAAGGACCCGAGTATTGAAGTTGGATCCAGGATAGTCTAATAGTTAAACGATAAAGCCCGAGCGTCCAAGTCGGTCCAAAGCCAATCAATAATAGTTGTAAATCTCTGCAAGGCAAATACCCCTGACCATACTTTTATGGTTCAGTATATATGAATGAACTGTTGTTTTATTTTCGAATAGGAACATTAACATTTTAAGTTACGTATCCCCTATAGTTATAAATTATTTGTTTAAAATCTGTTTTGGGGAAAAGTAACTTCGAAAAGGTACCTATCTCCAAATGAAAATGAATTTGTGAACCAAAATTATGTGTGTTGTAGAATGAATTGTTTAAAACTGAGATAGGTACAAGTGATTTGAAAACTGGATAAAATGATCAGATATTGGATACATAGGGCCCAGAGTGGCCTATTGAGATTGCGTAAGCGGCTAACTCGGTTGCGCGCACTACTTAACCAATTAGTCCAGCAGGTCAGGGACATAGCTAGTCTCTGAGTTCCAGAACATGTTTATGAAGGGTTTTTAGCACATAAACGCAAAGAAAAATGTAAATTTAATTCTTAAAAATCGAAACCCTCCGCAAGATCCATGCTAAAAATAATATTTAATTCGTAGTTCTGTATGTTTACCTTAAGAAGCTTTTCATTAATGGAAAGATGGAGGTCTTGAATGATCACCACGTAGCCCGTCACTGGAACGATCTACGCCTTGAAGGTATCCACAGGAATGATCGCCCGGAGGATGGGTGTGTACTAGCACGTTCTTGAGGCCGCCTTCTTGCTCTCTCTAACTCTCTTAAAGCTGCTAGGGTTTATTTTTTATCAAATAAAATGTGTAACCCTAATTCTATTAGAAAAAGATATTATATAGGCAAGAGCTAATGGGCCTCCAACCCTAAACGGAATTTTAGAGTTATTATTATTATTAAATTCGAAATTCTAATTATTGTATTATTAAGTCTCATTTAATCATCCAATAACTTAATTTTGGATTTAATATTAAATTTGAATTTCCTATTTATTTAATTAGTTAAGTCACACTTAAATAATAACAAATAATTCGAATTACTTACATTTAATTTAAATCCGAATTTAAATTAAATAATCCTCCGATCATTTTTTGTGCGACCCTTTAGGTTATTATTACGTTGGCAACAATTTTAAATCTAATTTAAAATCATAAACAATGAGCGGCATCTAGTAATACATCATTGTTACCCAAGTAATAATAATTAAATCGGTGATCAATTAAACCTTTCGTGAATATTATACAATATAATATAATCCCTTTAGCCTTATATTATAGATCAAATTGAGGCATGCATTGTGTCATCCTCTGTTAACGTTCAATCCTTCTTTCCTTGATCAATGAGTAAACTATTAAACAAATCAGTATTTGAGCACGACCATGCATTTTATAGTCTTACTCAATCAAGAGTCCAATAATATCACTCTTTTAATAAAGGAGGGCTAAATCCCATCTAGACCATTCATATTTCTCATACGATTCATAATGTACCTAATGTCTACTTTTATTATTACCCGGTCAAGGATAACTTTCAATAGTATCAAAGTATATTAATTTTTGTATAGAAATATAATGATTTCAGGTCAAAGGACCAATACATCATTATCACTGTGAGATTGACTTATGACACTATAAACATGTAGTATCTCACAACGCGTCAATCCAACACCATGTATTTAATACACATGCCTGTATTTTGACTTTAGTATCACCATACCTATGATCAATGAGATGTGATCATCATCCAACAAACACACTAGTCTCAATATATTTATTATCATCCCTTAACAATAATACTTGACTAGAGACCTTTAGGAATATCAATACTATTCTCATAATCTCATTTCTAAGTCACTTACTTAGAGATATAGATTTACATATCATATTCCAAGGACATTTATTAATCTAACATCTTATCGCAGAAAATAAAGATATAATAAATTACTAAAGAATTATCCATATAATCATAATTAATAATCCAAATGTTTCATAATATAAACATAATAGTGTTGTCTCTAGGGCGCAAACACTAACAATCTCCCACTTGCACTAGAGCCAATCACACATGTATCTAATACCCATGGAACTAGTATGACCTTCATGCTTTTGCTGTGACAAAGCCTTAGTCAGTGGGTCTGTAACATTATCATCAGTATGCACTTTACATATATGTATATCTCCTCTTTCATTAATCTCTTAAAGGAGGTGATATCTCCTAAGTATATGATTTACCCGGGAATGGGACCTTAGTTCTTTAGCATGCGCGATGGCTCCATTATTATCACAGTAAAGATCAACTGGATATGTGATCGATGGAACCAAACCAAGTCCCGTTATGAATTTCCATATCCAAACAGCCTCTTTGGCTGCTTCACTGGCAGCAATATACTCAGCTTCCATTGTAGAATCAGCTATTATCTCTTGCTTTGAACTCTTCCAACTTACAACACCTCCATTAAGGCAAATCAAAAAACCTGACTGAGATACTGAATCATCTCTGTCTGTCTGAAAGTTGGCATCAGTTTAACCCTTTACAACCAGCTTCTCATCTCCTTTATACACCAAGAATGAATCTTTAGTCCTTTTCCAAGTACTGAAGAATATTCTTGACAGCTGTCCAGTGACCCTCACCAGGATTAGACTGGTATCTGCTCGTCATGCTCAAGGCATACGAAACATCAGGACGAGACATATCATCGCATACATTATAGATCCAATTGTTGAAGCATATGGAACTTTTCTCATACGGCCCTTATCATCTAATGATTTATGGCAGTTTTCTTTTGAGATCAATATCTCATGAGACATTGGGACATATCCTCTTTTTGCCTCTTGCATCCCGAAACGATGCAATACTTTGTCAATGTATGTACTCTGACTTAGGCTAATTAATTTCCTTGATCTATCTCTATAGATCTTGATCTCTAATATATAGGTAGCATCACCTAAGTCCTTCATCAAAAAACTATTTCCCAACCAAGTCTTAATAGCCTGTAGAGAAGGTATGTCATTCCCTATTAGTAATATGTCATCTACATATAGTACTAGGAATGTCATATGGCTCCCACTAACCTTCTTGTAAACACATGGTTCATTTTCATTTTGAATAAAGCCAAATTCTTTGAATGTTTCATCAAAACGACGATTCCATCTTCTTGAGGCTTGCTTCAATCCATAAATAGATTGAAGCAAATTAAGACCATCTTAGCAAACTTGGGATCGACAAAACCCTCAGGTTGTATCATGTATACATCCTCTTCAAGGCTCCCATTTAAGAAATCGGTTTTGACATCCATTTGCCAAATCTCATAGTCGTAGTAAATAGCTATTGCTAGCAAAATCCTGATGGACTTGACCATAGCAATTGGTGAAAAGGTCTCATCATAGTCTATACCATAAACTTGTTTGAAACCTTTTTCCACCAGTCACGCTTTATAGGTCTGTACTTTACCATCCATGTCAGTTTTCTTCTTGAAAACCCACTTGCATCCTATAGGTTTTACCCCTTCAGGTGGATTAACTAAAGTCCATACTTTATTTTGATACATGGATTCCATTTCAGATTTCATGGCCTCCAGCCATCTCTCGGAGTCTGGACTATTCATAGCATCTTGGTAGGTAGAAGGCTCATCATTATCTATGAGCATTACACCATCATCTTGAGTCTAGAGAAATCTATAATATCTCGCTGGCTCATGACGAGCCCTACTAGATCTACGAACAACCTATGTTTCCGGAGCAGGAACATCTTGATGTAATTCCTGCCCATTTTCCAACTCTGGTTCAATATTATTTTGTACAACTCGATCTTCATCGAGATCTATAGTCCTCCCACTAATTTTCTTTGAAAGTAACTCTCTTTCAAGAAATATAGCGGTTCGAGAAACAAACACTTTGTTCTCGGTAGGATTATAGAAACTATACCCTTTAGTTTCTTTAGGATATCCCATAAAATAACATTGATCCGATTTTGGTCCCATCTTGTCAGACACCAAGCGTTTCACAAACGCTTTGCATCCTCATACTTTCATAAAAGACATGTTGTGACATTTCTCAGTCCACATCTCATATGGAGTCTTTTGAACCGATTTAGTTGGAACTCGGTTTAGTGTATATGCAGTCGTTTCTAGAGCATAACCCCAGAAACTTATTGGAAGACCTGCTAGACTCATTATCGATCGCACCATGTCCAACAAGGTACGATTTCTCCTCTCAGAAACTCTATTATGGGGCGTTCCAGGAGAAGTAAGTTGTGATACGATACCACACTCCTTCAAGAAACCTTTAAACTCGAAGCTTAAGTATTCTCCTTCACGATCTGATCGTAGAACTTTATACTTTCCCCTGTTTGCTTTTCCACTTCAGCCTTGTATTCTTTGAACTTTTCAAAAGAATCGGATTTGTTCTTCAAAAGATACACATATCCATATCTACTGAAATCATCAGTAAAAGTAATGAAGTAGTAAAAGCTACCTCTTGCCATCGTATGCATTGGACCATATACATCACGATGTATAAGTCCTAATCATTCGGCGGCCCTTTCACCTTGTTCTGTAAAAGGAGCTTTAGCCATTTTGCCAATGAGACAAGATTTGCATTCTTCGTATGATTCAAAATCAAACTTATCCAAGAAACCATCTTTATGTAATTTGGAAATGCGTTTCTCATTTATGTCACCTAAATGATAATGCCAAAGGTATGTTTGATTCGAGTCTTTCATTTTAATACGCTTATTATCATTATTTATGTTATAGACAGGAGTATCTATATCAAGAACATATAAACCATTAAACAAACATGCAACCCCATAGGTAACATTATTAAATGAAAAGAAAAAATTATTATTATGAATCAAAAAACGAAAAACCTTTCTTGTCCAAACAAGAAACCGAAATAATGTTTCTGCAAATTGCAGGCACATAAAAATAGTTATCTAGTTCTAAAACAAGCCCAGTGGGCAACGATAAACGATAAGTCCCTGCAGCTAAAACAATAACCTTTGCTTCATTGCCAACTCGTAGGTCGACTTCTCCCTTCGCCAATGTCCTACTTTCATGCAGTTCCTGCACATTTATACAAATGTGAGAACTACATCCAGTATCTAATACCCAAGATATAGAAGTAGACAAATTGACTTCTATAACATAAATACCTGAATCAGAAGCAGTAACAATTGCCTTCTTCTTCTTCAGATCTTCCAAATAAGCATGACAGTTCCTCTTCTAATGACCAGGTTTCTAGCAATAGTGACAATCACCAACCTTTAGAACACCACCTTTAGGCTTCAAAGCCTTGGTCGGATCAGGTTTCAGATTGGCATTCGATTTAGATCCCATCTTCCTCTTGCCTTTCCATTTACCATTTCCTTTGGCCTTCCCCTTATTCACCATCAACATGGGAGCAGGGGATGCCTTCTGAACGTTGGTCTCAGCAGTTTTTAACATAGCCAACAGTTCAGTGGGGTTCTTATCTATCTCATTCATATTGTAATTCATCACAAATTGAGAATAGTTGTTGTTTAAAGATTGCAAAATTAGGTCAATCTGGTGCTCCACAGCAATCGGGGCACCCAACTTGGCAAGGTACTCAATATACCCAATCATCCTTAGAACATGCGGTCCAACCGGATCACGTTCTCCCTGCTTACATGCATCCAATGATTTGAAAGTATCAAACCTCTCCTGAGGAGCCTGTCCTTCAAACATATGTTTAAGGTGCTCAATCATATCATAAGAATCCATATTCTCATGTTGTTTCTGAAGTTTAGCACTCATGGTCGCTAACATGAGACATTGAACATCCATGTCATCATCGATATATTTTTTATAAACATTATGTTGAGCACGAGATGCTCCTTCAGGGAGAGGTGCAGGGCGAGGGATATCTATGACATAGAGCTTGCGCTCTTGGTTGAGGACAATCCTCAAGTTCCTCTACCAGTCAAGGAAGTTTGTTCCTATCAGCTTGTCCTTCTCAAGGACTGATCGCACAGGGAAGTTGTTTGAATTGATTGCCATTTGTTATCTACAATGTTTAAAATGCATAAGATAAATTAGTTTACAGACGATTATTAAATTATGTTCAAGTGATTATTCATATATATTCAAAATATATATCTCTCACTATTTTATCAGATTAATAACCCTAACTATTAATTCGGAAAGAGTATCTTCTATATACTTTCTAGTGAGCCAAGATCCAAATTTTCACAACATTTTAGTTCAGCTTTGGATTTACTCCTAAAACATGATTCAATAAGGTAGAAAACATTTGTCAATTATATCAACTATATAATTCTTGAATAGTTTGGTGGAACAACATTTATTCTTATTTATCCAATAAATCTCACCAAACTCTATGCCTCTAAGTTCACAATCCTATTGTGGTAACTTAGTTAAGTTAAAACCCAAAGGTCTAAAAAGTATCATATACTTCAACACGTCGTCCCACGATAGATGGGAGTACTTCGCTCTGGCGAACCCACTCCTTATCGACCTAGGGATTAACGCGTTGGACATATTGGAAGGCATCTAAATAACTTAATATAAACATTAGGGTTTTGTTAGTATTATAATGATTATGATCCCATTATAAAGAGATTCCCAATTTTTCCTTGAATAAAATACTTCAAATCAATACTCGTCAATGGTTTGATTTCCAAGTAGTGGATGAGTCACATCGGTCTCGCTTAATACCCACAGCCTTACAAGTTCTATGAACCTGTTGTTGACAAAATTGCCCCATGTCAGAAATAAAGAATATTCGTATTTCATTTCGTGTTTCATAAACACGAGAATCTCATTATCGTTTGTAAATTTTAAAATCTTGAGTCGTTAAAGATTTTATCTTGTTTAGGCATGGCATGGGTGACGTATCTAATACATAAATTCATGCATGATTAATCTAATTAAAGCATGCATCATTAACTATTCTATACATACATTTATACATCAATATATAAAGTGCAATAAAGTAAATGTGTTTGGTTATGGCCCCATCCTATGTGATCTTTATCAAGTTCATGATAAAGATCAAGGTCAATCTAATATGGTGATGGAAATAAATACAACTACTTATTACATAAGTCTTCTTCTTTGTTTAGACTTCTTGTATGCCTCATCTTCTTCTTTGAATCACCTTCATTGGATAGCCTTCTTGAGTCTTCAATTACATTACATGATTGAAAGTAAAACTAATCTAATGAACTTACAATAATAACTCGAGTTACATTCGAGATTTATGATTACAAAGATTGACGACATGCAAGTCATATTTAAAACCAAAACCATTACACTAAGGTCGAAAGGCCATAACCATCCAACATGCTCATACAACACATAAAAGCATGTTAAAACACATAATCAAATCTTAACATATCATATTATCTATGATCTAATCATAAAAAGAAATATGACAAAAATCAGAAAAATCAGAATCAAATCGAAAAAATAAGAATCACTGTTTACGGGCAGTAAACGACGTCAAACGCCTTACAGATGAGTCGGTGATAGCTATAGCTATCCGTATTGTTTAGACGCTCGTTTACCTATCGAATAGTGTATTCGTTTGCGTAAATCGGACACCAGACCCAGATTTCAGCAAATCTGCCGTAGCCAATTCAGAATCCGTATCTAATACGATTCTCATAATTAGAACAAACATAAATCATGTATATATCAGTATATATACATATTACATAATCATTTTATGATTATACAACTCACATGAATATCATATATTCAAAACCATACATATACAAGCATATTATATTAACATCAAATCATAGCGAATCACGTACATGCTCATATATCGAAAATGGTTAAACACATAAATGAATTAAAAACTTTTCTCAAGTAGCTCTGATGCCATTGAAGGGTTTTTAGCACATAAACGCAACGAAAAACGTAAATTTAAATCTTAAAAATCGAAACTCTCCGCAGGATCCATGCGAAAAACAATATTTAATTCATAGTTCAGTATGTTTACCTTAAGAAGCTTTACGTTAAAGGAAAGATGGAGGTCTTGAATGATCACCGCGTAGCCTGTCGCTGGAACGATCTAGCCTTGAAGGTATCCACAGGAATGATCGCCCGGAGGATGGGTGTGTATTAACACGTTCTTGAGGCCGCCTTCTTGCTCTCTCTATCTCTCTTCAAGCTACTAGGGTTTATGTTTTATCAAATAAAACTTGTAACCCTAATTCTATTAGAAAAAGATATTATATAGGCAAGAGCTAATGGGCCTCCAACCCTAAACTGAATTTTAGAGTTATTATTATTATTAAATTCAAAATTCTAATTATTGTATTATTAAGTCTCACTTAATCATCCTATAACTTAATTTTGGATTTAATATTAAATTCTAATTTCCTATTTATTTAATTAATTAAGTCACACTTAAATAATAACAAATAATTTGAATTACTTACATTTAATTTAAGTCTGAATTTAAATTAAATAATCCTCCAATCATTCTTTGTGCGACCCTTTAGGTTATTATTACGTTGGCAACAATTTTAAATCTAATTTAAAATCATAAATAATGAGCGGCATCTAGTAATACATCATTGTTACCCAAGTAATAATAATTAAATCGGTGATCAATTAAACCTTTCATCAATAATGTACAATGTAATATAATCCCTTTAGCCTTATATTATAGATCAAACTCGAGGCATGCATTGTGTCATCCTCTGTTAACGTTCAATTCTTCTTTCCTTGATCAATGAGTAAACTATTAAACAAATCAGTATTTGAGCACGGTCATGCACTTTATAGTCTTACTCAATCAAGAGGCCAATAATATCACTCCTTTAATAAAGACGGCTAAATCCCATCTAGATCATTCATATTTCTCATACGATTCATAATGTACCCAATGTCTACTTTTATTATTACCCGGTCAAGGATAACTTTCAATAATATCAAAGTATATTAATTCTATAATGGTTTCAGGTCAAAGGACCAATACATCATTATCACTGTGAGATTAACTTATGATACTATAAACATGTAGTATCTCACAACAGGTCAATCCAACACCATGTATTTAATACATTTGCCTGTATTTTGACTTTAGATTCACCATACCTATGATTAATGAGATGTGATCATCATCCAACAAACACACTAATCTCCATATATATATTATCGTCCCTTAACAATAATACTTGACTAGGAACCTTTAGGAATATCAATACTATTATCATAATCTCATTTCTAAGTCACTTACTTAGAGATATAGATTTATATATCATATTTCAAGGACATTTATTAATCTAACATCTTATCACAAAAAATAAAGATATAAAAAATTACTAAAGAATAATCCATATAATCATAATTAATAATCCAAATGTTTCATAATATAAACATAATAGTGTTATCTCTAGGGCACAAACACCAACAGTTTATGGGATGGCAGATGGAGTCATCTGGTGTTGATAGCTTGATCAGCTGTCTTCACATATCCACTACGTATCTGATTTGTATTTGTGGTTCCCATAACGGAACAAGTGATTTTATACAGTTGAGTTATAAATGTGAATAGCATGATAAAATTGGACTCTAGTATTTACACACAGCACACAACTATGTTGTTTTATAAAGAGCATGCTAGTCTGTGATATCCAGTTTTGTTTTTATATATTTTGACAGATATTTGTAATGATTTATAGGTTACTGCTTTCATACTGCTTTATAATTCTATTCCTATAACTGTTTTATCATAAATTGTTTTACTTATTATTCATATAGTGGTACTGCTGAGCAATTGATTGCTCACCCTTGCAGAATGTTTTGTATATATATATTACAGATGCCTAGGAGACCCTTCCGTTGTAGTCAGGGCAGAGTTCCAGTTCCTTCCTTACCAGGCTCCTCTGAGGTAGTTGTGTCAGACCAGATGTGGTATGTTGGGTTGCTGTATTAAGTTAGTTGTGTCGGAATTGTTAAATAAGTTTGGATGTAATAGTTATGTAACCTAAATCATACTTAAACCAGGAAAAGATTTTGGGAAGAAAGGGGTCGTGTTTATGAGTTTGATTGTATTATATTGTGATTGTTGTTATTCGTGACGTCAACTCCTGACTCCAGGGTTAAGGCCGTCACAGTTGGTATCAGAGCTACAGGTTTGAGTCCCTGATTTAGGTTGTGAGTAGAGTCATAAAAGTGTAGAAAGGTTTATATAAAGGTGTGAGTCAGCAACTCATATAGAGGAGCGAGTCTAAGATTTTAGTCGAGGGTTTCGAAGGCGTAACCCTGGCATCTATTGAGAGTTTATTGGAACTGCCCTAATATTTGGTGTGTCTCCCTCGTATATTTGTATTATTGGTAATGTCCGGTAGAAATTCCTGGGTCTCCCTCTCAAGAAAACGAGTCTGAACGTGAGAGTTCAGCTTCTGAGCGGACTCTGATGTGACAGCTGAAGAGACACCAATGTTGTTCCTAGATATCGCATCTTCTATGTCAAGTGATGTTTCTGGAACGAGTGTGTGACCTCGGTGAATTCAGATGGGATCATAGTAGTTAGCGGCTGCTATGACAGCCAAGTCTCGTAGTGTATGTGGATCAGTACTGTTGTTTATATCTTGAACTTTTACTCACATTTCTTGAGACGCATTTGTTCCCAAAGTAATTGTTTACTATCTAATAAGTTGCTTGTTTTCCCGTAAGAAAGTCAAAACTCGAAGTAAGCAACTCAAGGTTGTGTCGATTCATCATGATCCAGATTCTCCTCCCCACCTATAAATTTTCTATTTAAATATTGTTTCTTACCTCAGTAATTCTATCGGTTGATTGGGGCGGACAATGCATATGATTTGACTATTTGTCTATGTGATAAAAGGTCTGGTGGGACGCCACTGAATTATGTATTGTAAACTATGGGTACTAAGACTGGCCATCTTATGTACTTGTATGGTTGCTCTCAGTTATACCTATATCTTCTTCACCTTTCCTTCCTCTGTAATTGATTCCTTGATTGTGAGATTCCATTTGATATTCAATGGAAATGAATCTTTTCGGTAACCTCTGCAATTAGATAGTCCTGGTCATTGAAAGTAAACAAAAGTTGACTGTTCGGAGGAATAAAGGCTTTATATTAGACTGTTATTTCAGAAATGAAGATTGCAGAGAGGATTCAAGATCCAATGGTGAAGGATGTAGCTTTAGTAAGTTAACTCAGTGATGGATGAGTCACTTGCAAGTGATAGGAAATCGCCTTTAGAGGAATGGTTAGTTGAAACTCGGACTAGTATGCCTAGTAGAGTCCAGAGTTCCTTGACTTTGACTTGGTTTACCAGTTGCTCTATGTAGTTTGTGGTTGATATAGCCAACCAAGTTTTGTTCTATAACGGGCTAGTTTAACTGTTGCATTTGGTAGTGGTGGGAAGTTAATCAGTTACTGTTGTAATAAGGAGCCATGCTACGGTGTTTATTCTTTTCATATTTCAGTTTTTCTGCACTATTATTGATTCTGCTACTGTTATTGTTGCTTTTTTGCTGGTATTGTTAATCTAGATATCTTTTATATATGGACCCTGATAATAAAGACATGGGTATTTTGATTGGACAGCATTTTCCTGATGCAGGTGCACCGTTTAAACGGTGATATTTTCTTTCATACATTCTTGTTATATTTTTGATAAAATCCCCTGCTATATTCCAGGAAAATGCCACCCAAGAAAGATACCCAGTTTAAAAGAAATAGTAGTAGTTTTTTTTAGGGTCCAGCTATAAACAAAATTCTAGATTTGTTACGCCAGCAGCAGCAACAATAACAGCGGTTAATCCAGCAGATTCAACATCAGCAATTTTTGTTGCAGCAGCAACATCAAGGAGTAAATTGTACTGATAATTTTAAATCCTCCCAGAAATTAACCACCAGGGAAAAGGGAAGTATGAAACGAAAAGTTGGTGTCATGGAAGAAAAACAAAATCAAAAAGGATCTAGTCTGAAGTTTCAGTAAGAGTTTGGAAGAAATTAGGATAAGGGACTTAAAAGACAAAGTTTTTCTATGAGCATACCTAGTAACACCTCATCCAGTTTTAACCAAGTCAAGTCGATCAGGTCACCAATAATGGTGTGTAAGCAATGTGGTAAAAGGCATGGTGGAGTGTGCAAAAAGGATGTTCAATGTTTCAAATGTGGTCATAAGGGTCATTATGCGTCGGAATGCAAGCCAGAAAATCCAGGAGTTACTTGTTACAACTGTGGAAAGGTTGGGCATATTGCGAGGAACTGTGGAGCATCTACTCAGGGTACTATATCCCAAGGACCAGTGTCCAGCACAGCCAGGGCCAGAATCTTCAAAATGACCAAGAGATCCATCGCCTAGGACTCGTACATAGTCACAGGTACGCTTTCTCTCAACTCCATACCTGTTAAAGTTTTATTTGATTCCAGAGCATCTAAGTTCTTTATATCAAATGAATGGGTGAATAAAATGGATTTACTGTTGGAAGACTTAGCTGAGCCCTTGACCATAGAAGTGGCCAATCAAGATAGAGTTTCAGTGAGTCAATTTTGTCCTAAGTGTCAACTGGAAATCCACGAGCATTCTTTTTGGTTGACCTAATTCCCTTCGAGTTAGGAGAGTTCAATGTTATTCTAGGAATGGATTGGTTGTCCCAGCATAAGGCAAAAATTGACTGTAAGAAAAAAAAGATTGTGATGTTTACAAAGAATAATGTCAGGGTAAGTTATCAAGGACATAAGCAGGAAAAGAAATTTCTCTCAATACTGAAAGTAAAGAGACCGTTTAGACCAGGATGCGAGGCTTACTTAGCCCATATTATAGATACCGAGAAGGAGGCACTTAATCTGTATGAGATTCGAATAGTAAGGGAATTTCCGGATGTCTTCCCAGATGAGTTGCTGGGATTACCACCAGACCGTGAGATTGAGTTTTCTATTGACCTAGTTCCTGGAGCGGAACCAGAGTCAAGAGCCCCATACTATATAGCTCCAGTAAGAAATAAGGGATTAACTCAGCAACTCCAGGAATTGCTGGACTAGGAAGGATGGGAGTGTGAGATTATGCATCGATATCGGGAGTTAAATAAGTTGACCATCATGAATAAGTATCATCTACCTAGGATTGATGATTTATTTGACCAGCTTAAGGGAGCGTGTTATTTCTCGAAGATTGACTTAAGATCGGGCTATCATCAGTTGAAGATTAAGCCTGAAGACATACTAAAAACTGCATTCAGAACCAGATATGGACATTATGAGTTTCTTGTGATGTTATTGAATTAACAAACCCACCAGTCGCCTTATAGGTTTAATGAACAGAGTGTATAAGGAGTACTTGGATAAGTTATAATTGTATTTATTGATAACATCCTCATCCAACTCAAGGACTAAGAAATACCAGGTTGAACGCCTGGAGATTTCCTCACGAAGGTTGGGAAAGCAGCAACTGTATTCTAAGTTTTCAAAGTATAAATTCGGGTTAGAATTGATTAAGGACTACAATTGTTATATTAATTACCACCCAGGCAAAACCAATATAGTGGCAGATTCCATTAGCAGAAAGGAAAGATTGGATACGATTAGGATTGCTAAAGAATTAGCAAGGGAATTGGAGAAGTTAGAAATTGAAGTTCGAGTGCCAGGAGGTAATAAGGAGCAATTGTATGAGATCACTTTTCAGTCAAAATTAATAGAAGAAATTAAGAAGTGTTAACAAGAGGTCATGAATCAAGGATTGAGTAGTTTGACTGGAGAAGAAATTTGTACCCGAATGGATAGCAAATGTATATTTAGGTTTTCCTTGAGAATATAAATTCCTAATATGTTGGAGCTGAAGAATGAGATTCTTCGAAAAGCCCATGTTTCTAGATTTTCTATTTACCCTGGAAGCACTAAGATGTACCAGGATTGAAGTAGAACTTTTAGTGACCGGGAATGAAAAAGGAAATAGCCGATTGGGTGGGTAAATGTCACACCTACCAAATGGTAGAAGTGGAACATCAAAGACCAAGTGAATTGTTACAACCCTTAGAGATTCCACAGTGGAAATGGGAAGAAATTGCGATGGATTTTATAGTAGGACTACCAAGGACGAAATCGAATCATGATGCTATTTGGGTAATTGTTGATAGGTTGACGAAGTCTGCATTTTTCCTCCCAATTAACGAAATATATTCTTTGGATAAGCTAGTGAAGTTGTACTTGGATGAATTTATGACCAAATATTGAGTTCCTGTTTCAATTGTATCTGATCGAGATTCAAAGTTTAACTCGAGATTTTGGATAAGTTTCTAGGATTGTTTGAGCACTAAACTGAAGAGGAGTACCGCCTATTATCCTCAGATAGATAGTCAAAGTGAGAGAATGATTCAGACGATAAAAGATATGTTGAGAGTATGTGCTTTGGGTTTTAAAGGGAACTGGGATGATCATCTGTCGTTGATTGAGTTTTCCTATAATAATAGTTATCATGTCAGTATAGGATTGCCACCCTACGAAGCCTTGTATGGATGTAAGTATAGATCCTTACTTTATTGGGATGAAGTTGGAGAAAAGAAGTTGTTAGGTCCTGAGTTAGTCCAGCAAACCAAGGACGCAGTGGTGTTGATTCGGAAAAGATTAGAAGCAGCTCAAAATAGACAGAGAAAGAACATGGACTTGTATTGAAAGGATATGGATATAGAAACAGGATCGTTGGTATTATTGAAAGTGTCACCTTAGAAAGGATTGGTTAGGTTTGGGCATAAAGGCAAGCTGAGTCCAGGTATATCGGACTGTTTGAAGTTTTGAGAAAGGTAGGTAAAGTTACCTATGAGTTGGCGCTGCCACCGCAACTGCAGCATATCCATAACGTGTTCCACATATATTTACCGAAGTGGTATATTCCTGATTCGAGCCAAGTCATTAAGTATGAGCCAATCGAGCTTGACCAATCCAGATCCTAGATCATAAAAAATGAATCCTTAGAAATAATTATATTCCTATAGTTAAAATACTTTGGAGAAATCCTTGATTAAATGGGTCTACTTGGGAGTTAAAGTCAAATATGTTTGACAAATATCCTCACTTGTTAAATTAGTTAAAATTCTGAGGACATAATCTTTTTAAGGGGGAAGAATAAAATGACTCATATTTTTGTTTTATTATAAGTGTAATTATGGAATAATTAAATAAATAAAATATGTGTGATGGTTCTGTCATCAGTGTGTTGCCTTATTATTAATTATATGTGGTTATTGGTTTACGATGATTATTTGTATAATTCATTATTGAGTAGTGTTGTATTGTTTTCACTTTTAAAAGTGGTTTTATTACAGATTTATTTTCATAAATATTTGGATTGTTTCAAAAATTAATTTTATGATTGTATAATTTCAATAAATATTTTTGGGATGTAATAAAATTTAGAAATTAATATTTTATTAATTATTTATCTTAGAATGATTTTCTAATTAAATTTATTTATAAATTCAGTATTTAATTCCCGGATGCTTCAAAAGTTATGAAATTCATATTTTATTAAGTTTGGAATTTTTTGAAAATTTTAAAATAATTTTAGGAAATTTTTGGGCTTAAATTCACCCACACGTTTATCCATTAATTTATTTAATCCGGGTATACTGTGTGTTTGAAAAATTCACGTTTAATTGTGAAACTTTTATTTTAATAACCTTAGAGTATTCCAAGAACTTTGGTATTTTATTTATAATTTTTTGGTGAGTTTCGACGCGTAGTGATTCGTTAAAAATGAGTTATTCGAATGAAAAATTAGGTCCCTAGATATTGCTCAGACACGTGTCAAATTCTTATACAAAAAAATGACACGTATCATTTCTATTTTATATGTGTGTGCAGGGGATTAAAAGAGAAAAAAAAAACAAAAACCTCACCCACACCCCCTGTTTCAGTCTCTCTCGACCTCCATCTCCCTCCAATCTCTCGATCTCTCGCTCTCCTCTCGCTCTCCTCTCTCTCTCTTTAACTCTCTATTAATCTCTCTCTTTCTTCCCCCTCTCTCCCTCTTCTTCGTTTTCCTCCTCCCCCGCCGCTGTTTCCTCGGTTTCCGGCCGCCGCCCTTGGTTTTTCCGGTGGGTTCTATTTTTCCCGCTTGTTATTGTGTATATATACTCTTGTATGTATATATCCATGTGTGTGATGTGCTTGTGAGTGTGTATTCCAGTGTGTGTGTATTACTGTGTGTGATTGTGTGCGTGTGTGCAAGTGTGTGTGTGTGTGTGTGTGTTGGCGCGGTGGCACGTGCAGTGTGTATGCCTGTGATTTTGTTTATGTTGTGGTTGTTGCTTTGAGCTGCGCATCTGGTTCTGGTTATTTGCATACTGATTTGGAATTTTTATATTTTCTGCAGAAAATTAATTGAATAATGTTTGTGAAATAAATGATTTTTGTGCGGGGAATTAATTTGTATTGGTGAAATTCGTGATTGGCAATCCAATTCGGGTACCTCTGGATTTTACCATCGCCGGCGATGAATTTCGATGAGCTGACGGTGGATTGTGATTGTTGCGTTGTTGGGATTGTTAAGTCGATTATGTTTCGACGTGTAGGCCGATAAACACAAGAGACGCTGCCCGATTTTTGGGAAATTAAATTCAAAAATACGGGGACATATCATGTGATTATCGGGATTACTAGTCGAACGTATATAACTATATAATTATAAATATTTTATGAAACGTACTTGCTTGTCTTGATAAAATATTTTGTAAAATATTCGACAACCCTATCTTCTGAAACGACAGTTGTGCGTATTTTCCGAAAATGATTATCGAACTGAGTTCCGATTGTATGAACCCTAATTGTTATGTGTATGATATTAGTACGTATAATTACGAGTCAGGATATGATACTGTTCGGGTAGAACTGTTAGCGAGGATATATCAAGCATAATTGGTTGTCTAACATTGGGTAATTCGACTCTGTAGGTTCTAGTCAGAGGACCCGAGAATTGACATCGGACTAAAGATAGCCTAGTGATCAGTCGGCAAGCTCAGCAGGGTTCCAATCGAAGGATCCGAGTATTGAAGTCGGATCCATGATAGTCTAATAGTTAAACGATAAAGCCCGAGCGTCCAAGTCGGTCCAAGGCCAATCAATAATAGTTGTAAAGCTCTGCAAGGCAAGTATCCATGACCATACTTTTATGGTTCAGTATATATGAATGCACTGTTATTTTATTTTCGAACAGGAACAGAAACATTTTAAGTTACGGATCCCCTGTAGTTATAAATTATTTGTTTAAAATCTATTTTGGGGAAAAGTAACTTTGAATTTGTGAACCAAAATTATGTGTGCTGTAGAAGAATTATTTTAAACTGAGATAGGAACAAGTGATTTGAAACTGGATAAAAACGATCAGATATTGGATACATTGAGGCCATATTGGCCTATTAAGGTTGCGTAAGCGGCTAACTCGGTTGCGCACACTACTTTACCGATTATTCCAGCAGGTCAGAGACCTAGCTAGTCTCTGAGTTCCAGAACAGGTTTATGGGATGGCAGATGGAGCCGTTTGGTATTGATATCCTGATCAGCTGTCTTCACATATCCACTACGAATCTGATTTGGATTTGTGGTTCCTGTAACGGAATAAGTGATTTTATACAGTTGAGTTATAAATGTGAATAGCATGTTAAAATTGGACTCTGGTATTTACACACAGCACACAACTATTTTGTTTTATAAAGAGCGTGCTAGTCAGTGATATCCAGTTTTGTTTTGATGTATTTTGACAGAGATTTGCAATGATTTACAGGTTACTGCATTCATACTGCTTTATAATTTTGTTCATATAATTGTTTTATCATAAACTGTTTTACTTGTTTTTCATATAGTGGTACTTTTGAGCAATTGATTGCTCACCCTTGCAAAATGTTTTTTTATATATATAGCAGATGCCTAAGAGACCCTTCCGTTGTAGTCAGGGAAGAGTTCCATTTCCTTCCGTACCAGGCTCCTCTGAGGTAGTTGTGTCAGACCAGATGTGGTCTGTTGGGTTGCTGTATTAAGTTAGTTGTGTCCGACTTGTTAAATAAGTTTGGATGTAATAGTTATGTAACCTAAATTATACTTAAACCTGGAAAAGATTTTGGGAAGAAAGGGGTCGTGTTTATGAGTTTGATTGTATTATATTGTGATTGTTGTTGTTCGTGACGTCAACTCCTGACCCCGGGGTTGAGGCCGTCACAGTTGGTATCAGAGCTACGGGTTTGAGTCCTTGATTTAGGTTATGAGTAGAGTCATTAGAGTGTAGAAAGGTTTAGATAAAGGTGTGAGTCAGCAACTCATATAGAGGAGCGAGTCTAAGATTTCAATCGAGGGTTTCGAAGACGTAACCCCGGCATCCATTGAGAGTTTGTTGGAACTGCCCTAATTTTTGGTGTGTCTCCCTCGTATATGTGTATTATTGGTAATGTCCGATAGAGATTCCTAGGTCTCCCTCTCGAGAAAATAATTAGCTGAAGAAATGGTCAGAGTTTGGGTTGTAACACTAAGGGAAGTAAGAATCTACTATCAGGATGGATCCTTCAAATTTCTTGGCAGCGACTTAATGGACACTTTTTCACCCATAGAAATCAAAAGAGTGATAAGCTTACTGAAGGATAAGGATACTGAAACTAAGGCATGGAGATCTGTTTTGGCTGAATGGTTGGTATAAAGGGAAGAAAGAAGAGTAAGAAACAAGGCTGAAAGTGAGGAAAGGAAGAGAAAGTATGATGAGCAGATAGAAATGTACATTCAAAAATCTGAAGATCTCAAGGCCAAAGGGATGAGCAGAGTTACCAAGGATGAAAAATTTCTAATTGTCAAAGCTGGCACATTCTCAAGATTTAGGATTGATTTACTGAGTAGTTATTCAATACATAACAAACTCAAACTTGTGGAAGCCTTAAGAGGGACACCAATCATAGAGGAACTTGAAATTCTTGTATACCTGAAGGACATCATTTGAGAAGAAATAGGAGATGAGACATTTGTCTGATGTGTATCTGTTAAACTCAAGGAATCACATAATGTATGAATGTTATATTTATGTCAGTTTGTATGATAAGTTTATCTGTTCATTGAAGCTTGGGGTTAGTCTTTTAACAGGCATAAATTTGTGATAAGCAATCTTCTCACAAATTGGAGGAGATTGTTGTGCAAGACATGCCTATACTATATCAAGACTAAGTCAAATTGACAGCCCTAAGTAAGTTGTATGATAATCTAAGTTTGCATTTTGTATTATATCATTTAAGTCTGTAAAAATGAAAATAGATTAGACTAGAGTATTTTTCTATGAACAGTCTCAAGCCTAAGAATAAACTCTAGAAGAAGATCATGAAGATCATGCCTCAGAGAAAGTGTGAAGAATCTTGGAGTTGAATAAATCTATTTTGGGAAAACATTCTAAGTCAAGAAATCTACAAGTCACAGATTAAGTGTTGTAGAGAAGTCATTCGAGAACTCCAGAATGACTTATGGAGAAGTCAAGTAAAGCTTATAGAGAAGTCTCGGAGATATCAACAAGGCAAATTGAAGACATGAAGATTGGAGATATCGACAAGTCATTTCTTTACTAGAGAACTCTGAGATATCGACAAGTCAAAATATCACTAGAGAACTCAGAGATATCGATAAGTTAATTCTGCATGCAAAGAAATGGAGATCTCGATAAGTCAAGCTCATTCGAGGACTTAGAGATCTCGATAATTCAAGATTACACTCGAGAACTCAGATATCTCGATAAGTCAATATTATACTCGAGAACTCAGAGATCTCAACAAATCAGTTTCACATTCGAGAACCCGGAGACTTCGATAAGTCATAACAATTATAGAGTAATAAGAGATTTCGATAAGTCATTATACTTATCGAGATGTCGAGTTCTCTATATACCAAACTGGAGATCTCGAGGTAAAACTCAAAGTATAAAGTGCAGACCGGTTAAATATCCAAGATTAACAATCAACAAATAAACCAATTAGTGATTTGAAAAGTCTACAAAAGCAACTTGAAGAGTACAAGATCAAAGACCAAGATTAACTGACAAAGTAAAGTCACAGACATGCACGATTTGTAAAGATACACTAAGCCAGAAATAGAAAGTTTTAGTTAACTTAAAGTAGGTTTTAGTACATGCTATTGCATGTTGTGTAAAACCAGTGGTTACTGCTCTGTAAAGTAAACACTGGATGCTTTATTTCAGAAGTAACAAATAGATCAAAATTCTTGTAACTCTCAAGAAAGAAGTTGAGTTCTTAACATAACAAGAACCCATAAATTTGTAGTTCTTAACATAACAAGAACCCATAAATTTGTAGCAAAACACATACTTGATTTTAATATAAAATTAAGTGAGTTTTGAAAGATAGTGTGTTCCTGTGCATGTTTTATTATTTCTATTCAAACATATTATCTCTACAAGTTAGATTACTTTGTTCACCATCCAAAAATAGTTCAAAAAGAATAAAATTGTTCAAAACACATTCACCCCCCATGTGTTGTATTCATTACCTAACATAGGACTACTTTAAGAAATAACTGCTCTATGCAGACACGCTGTGCAGTTTTTATCTCAGGCTAGTGTTGTAGCAAAAATGAATGGCAGAGATGGTGTTTGCAAGTGGTACGGTGCCATTTCATGCTTTCACTTGATTTTATTGTGTTTGTTTATGCTTAATTGTTTTAGTTAATGTTTTCTATCTAGTAATAAAATTGCTTATAAAAAAACCTTTCCTCTCTTTAAATTTTTATGTTTTTGCTTTTCCTTCTAATTTTTTTTTATTTGCATGATCTTAATATGTGAGATTTTTATTTTAAATTTTATGCATGGAAATTTAGGATTTTTAACCAATAAAGTAATAAAATTAATGAAGAAACGGAAAGGTAGCTGGTAAATATAGAAAATAATGTACAAGGGAGTTAAAACAGAAAGCCATTTAGTACTAATTATTTTTTACTTTTAATTTGTAATAAGCATTAGTTGATTTCATGTCCGAAATTAGGGGAAATAAATTTAATTTTAATCCCAAAAATCTAGCTTACAGCTGGTGCAACCTCGGCTAACGAAACACTCATGTTCTACTTAGGTGAACTAGGCGACGCGTTCCTACTTCCCGACCCCCTACTATCCTGGGCATGCACGACTGTCCTTGCCTTTAATTTTTATTTATAAATTAAGATTACCATATGGACACATGTTTCTTAGGCATCAAGCAAGTTACTAATTGATTTTTTAATATTATGCAAATTTGATAGAGATCTCGAGTGTAGAAATGGAGTTGAGATTGTACCCATCATTGCACTAGCTCAAATGGCTCAAATAGAGGCTGAATCAATGAGCAACTTAAAGAAAGTCACACTTGAACTAGGAGGGAATCACCTATCCTAATATTTGATTATGTATCTCCCTATGAGGGAAGCTGTGCAGCTTGCTCTCACCTAAGCAACTTGAAGCAAGTCACACTTGAACTATGAGGGAAGCTGTGCAGCTTGCTCTCACCTAAGCATTTTCAATTATTTAGATAAAATATATATATCCCTCAATTTTTTATTTTAGACTTCGAATGTAATGTTGGATGTAAATGATGTCAGATATTTTTATTATGGAATTTAGTTATGTAGCTTAATGATTCAAGTTTAAATAGTTTGATATTTTTTATCCAAAATATATTTTTTGGTTCATTTGAATAAGAACAACATGGTGTGCCATCAAAGTATCAAACACTACTAACATCACAATGGTAACTATAAATCGATGTTAAAAATGCAAAAAAGGCTTCAGTTTGAGTTTACAAATTACATGATTGTGAACAAGGTTAAAAAATGTTGTCTAAATGGTCATCTGACTACGGTTTAGAAAGAAAATCAAATAAAATAAGGCAAATACATTGACGATTTTAGCATAACTGATGTTAAAGTATAATTTAAACAATGGTATAGGATAGAAACGAATGTCTTTACTTTTTACATATGAAATGTTTGACATCGATTTTGATAGAGGAACTAATGTTACTTAGTATTGTTACAAATCGGTTCACTTTATGAGGTTGATTTCAAAGACATTGATTCACATTGGAATCTAAAGAGTGCCAATGTTAATGTATAAGTAAATTGACGTGTAGCAATGCTATAGACATCGGCTAAAAACCAATATCAAGTGATCATGACATTTAACATTACACGCGAAGACATCAGTTTAAATTTTCTTTAACATCGGCTAAAAACTGATGTCTGATGCAATATTTCTAGTAGTGGATTCTGTAACAGCCTAAATTTTTGGATAATTAAATCCAAATAAAAAAATACAAAGTCTTCATGGGTCTTGTTATGCCTCGCCCCATAGATCCAAGGACCTCTCATCTCAATCTTTCCCACGTCACTACGAACATTCTTTCACGCCATGTTAATTACATGTACAAATATAATAATATGTTCCAAAGATAGTGCTGGTCAAGATCTGAGGCATATATCTGACAATAAGAATCTACACACTACCATGTGGCAGTGGACCTTTACTTCACCCCTTTGCGTTATCCTGGCATGCTTTTAACTTTATGTATTTAACTGCTATAGACATTTATAAAAGCGATAGTGAGCATTTGAATGCTCAGAAAGTTATCTACTTAACCATATGGATCACATATCAAAAGAAAACTGAATGAATGAAAAAAATAAGATAATTCAGTGATCCAGATATCACAATTCAAAATAAAGATATCTGATGGAATAACAAATTCACCTTTATGTCAAAGAGACAACCAATCAATATCACATACCTGACCAACATGAAAAGAGTTTAGGAATACTGGTCATCCACCCCGATACCCCATGGTGCGATCAACTACCATGTCGAAAGTATCATTCTCCTGGAGTTCTTGCCTGGACGTGATTAGTGCCCCCAAGACAAGGCCCGCCTAATATTTAATTTGCTAGCATAAAGAAATGGGTTTTCACATTAACCCGGCTACAGATGAGCCATAAATATACCCAGTCAAATGGGTAAAATAATCACATTGCTATGGTCAAACATCATTGACCATGTAGTCCAGTTCAGAATAAGAGTCCCCGAGTAGTATTTTTTAAAAATCTGAACCGAAAATACATTCACGGGATAGTTTACTCGTCATGACTGACACACAGTCAGCTCTTTTCAAATAAACTCTATTAGATCGAACAATGGACTAAATAGAATTCAAGAAACATAAGCTATTGGACGACACGAACAATGCCCCAGTCTGTTTTTCCAATATATTTGAGAATGATTAAATTTAAATGAAATATAGGGTTATTCCGAAGCAATGGAAATAACCGAAGGAAGCAAGACCAAAACAAATCACGAGTAGGTTAATATCAAGATGATAGCAATATTCGATCACTATGACCTCTCTGAATGAATATTTATCTTTATTTTCATTTAAACTGACCGAAAATGGTTTAGTGCTCGATTTCAATAAAAGAGGATAATTCTGAAAGATAGAAATTATCCTAATAGAATCGAAGGTGGTTGACCCGAACAATAGGTCGAACATTTACTAAATAAAATTTAAAGGACCTCTTGAATAATTGGACAGACCGAGATATAAAGAGTATAGCTGTTTCAGATAAAATAGAAAGCAAAATATAATAATCTTGTATCCTCAAAGTACTCATTTAGGAAAAATGATTCCAAATAAACCATTCGAAGAAAAAACCATATTCCCAGTAATAATCATTTCAATCAAACAATTTTCTCAATAGGAGTAAGGAAAAACAATAGCTTGCTTCAATCCGATTTTACGTTACGTAAATCAATAATCAAATATATGACATCCCTCTTTGGTCAAATCCGATTGCCAGCAATTTATGAATATTTTAATGAGTAATGTATTTGGCTCTCTTAGGAACTATGATCACCACCAACAAACCTTACAAGATTTCACTCCTCGGTCTCTCTCTCTATCTATCTATTTCTCCCTCTCTCTCTGGTTAGTGTAAGAATGATATACGAATTGATAAAATTTTGCTCTAAGTTAATATAGTTTTTGATAAAATAAATTCTCTAGAGTTCTCTATAAAATTCTACAAGATTACTCCCTATGATTCTAGAGTTTTCTAACCAAAATATCCCTTTAAACAAAATATCTTATAGAAGTTGCTTGAGAAGCCTTTACTTAAACACAAAATTATTATAAAATATTTATTTAATCAAAATATCTAGAGTCTAGATATTTCTTATAAAATATCTAAATTATAGAGTGTTATATCATATATATCTAGTTCCAATATTTAGTATCCAAAAAATATCTTCTACTACATTATCTTTGCAAAATAATATTAAAATTTGTGAACATTATTTCTATTTTTAAATATAAACAGCACTTGAGATTTTTTTTATTTTAAAATTATCGAATATATTAATACTTGAAATAATAATTATATAACTTGAGATTAGGTCTTTACCAAATTAAATAATATGAGAATAAGTTAAATTAAATATAACAGTTACAAATTTTCAAAATTAAAGTTTAATTATTTTTTTGAATAAAACATAACTTTACTTACTTAATAACAATATAAATTAACGGCATTAACAATACTTACTTAGGATGTTGTGGTCATTACTTTATATATACCACAGTTTTGATCGACGACCACACTTTGTCAGTAGTCAACATCTTATTCTTATTCTTTATACCACACTTTGTCAATGGTCGGTATCTAAAGTTCAATACTTACGCGTAACTAATAGCACTACTAGAAATAGTACCTACGACATCACCCATTTAACATCGGTTAGAAATGTCACCAATGTTAAAAGCAGTTTTAACATCGGTCGCTTTAAAACTGATGTTAAAGGTGTTGTAAGACATCGATATCTTAACCAATCGATGTCTATAATCGTTTTAAAAAAAAGGCCCGTTTCTTTTTTTCCCCGTTAATACACCAAAAAATTCCCCCCTTAACCAAAAAATTTATTCTCAGTTTCTCCCCTTAACCAAAACCTTTCCCCCCTCTCTTTCATTCTCTCCTCTCTCTCATTCTCTCATTCTCTCTTCTCTCTCACTGTCTTGTCTCTCGTCTCTCTTCTCTCTTCTCTCTCATCTTTCACTGTCTCTCTTCTCACTCACTCTCTCTAACCTAAAACCCTTATTTTGCACAAACCTATTTATATGAATTAAACTCGATTAATTCATAAATCAAGCTTGATTGGTGCTGAAGAGCCTTAAAAGAAGTCTGGACTTCTCGATTAGTAAGAGAAAAATATATTTTTTTTCGAATTTATTTTCAAATTTTATGTTTTGATTTTATCGAGTTTGTTTACCGGTCGGTCTCTGGAGCTTTGTTAATATTATTGAAAATGAATATGGACCCAGGAAAATGAATTTAGTGCCCCTGGTAAAGCTTATACGAAATGGGCAGCTGAGATGGCTTTGGGTCTGGGCACTGGAGTTCCATGGGTCGGGGCACTGTGTAAGCAAGATGATGCCCCTGATCCTGTTGTAAGTGTTTCGTGATGTTGGTGTTATGTTCTCCCTTTTCGGGATTTGCATTTAATAATATCTAGTGTAGTGTATTAAAGTGTTTTTTTAATATTTAACCTTGTTTTGCTTATCATTTATAGATTAATGCTTGCAATGGTTTTTATTGTGATTACTTCTCTCCCAAAAAAGCATATAAGCCAAAGATGTGGAGTATATTTTTATATTTGTGTACGTGTGTTATGCATTTGCTAATCCTGAATATTTATTTAGTTTTTTTTTAATTTATTGTTTCTTGGTATTGCTCTGTAATTATTAAAAAGTCCGATACTCATTCCCATTCCACGATTCTCATTCTCATCAACAATCCAAATGCTTAACAGTTGTATGATTTCACTGATATAATTGGTTTATAATTCTAGGAGCACACACCAAATATTGTCCTCTCCTACCCGATATTTTGTTAATGTATTAGTTTTTTTAGTTATGATTTGCCTAATTGGTAATAATAAACAGAGTTGTAATAATTATTTCTGTGTTTTAGTCAGGTTAAGATATTGCTCTTGGTGTTGCCATCAGTTGATGAGCATAGCCAAGTTTGTCTTGTTTTACTTTGGTCCTAAAAACGACTGTTGTCTTGCCTTGCTTGAGTTTGCTGTGACTGTTTTGGATTGTAGCTCTATATGTTTTAAACTCTTGTCCTTAGCTCACATTCTAATAGAGAAACGTATGGACTTGTATTCCTATATTAGATTGTGCTACAATAATGCGTTTCGCATTCGTTTAAAATTACATAATGTATTAAGTATTTTCTTTTTTAGTTCCACTTCAAGAAAATCTAAACAGCTAAACTAGCACTAAATTGCAGATCTTTTGCTACGAGCTAACAGAAAAGATATGGTATGGCAAGAATCGCAAGGAATGGTTTGAGATGGTCTGGTTCTGTTGGAAGTTATGCAAGTCAGAATGATACCACCTATGAGGGATTATCAACTTGTAGTTATTCGGGGAAATTTGTTGGAAATGATATACTGGGCCGCAATTTGTCATACCTTACAAGCATCAAGAAGGCTGATCAAACTACTTTTGGGAGCATAGGAATAAGTGTGACCCCTCATTATCAGTTTGATCAAGCAGGGAGTTTTGTGGAGAAATTATAACAAATAATTTGAGATTTATATCATACAAAAGTAATACTCCTAGTTAACCAATGTAATACTCCTACTTTCAACGCTCCAGTTGGAATCATCCATTAGCTCTGGATATGAACACCATGAGTAAAGGTCAAATATGGATAAATGGGCAAAGCATTGATATTTTATGATGAATCCTTACTCTGAGCGAAACATTTTATAAGGACTGATATGTGGGTGTAGTGGTTCAGGTGCAGAAGTCATCATGGAGCCTCTCTCTATTGTGCCATTAAATGATGAATTGCAACAAGTCTGTATTGAAGGCTGAGGCAGAAGTGCTGCTAAGGATAACCGAGAAGGTTTTCCTATTTTTTAGTTATTTTAATTTCTTATAGATGTGATACACTTGAATTGCATTTTATCTAAACAAGTCACTGCCATTATTTTTCACCTTTAATTAATTTTGTAGACATCAAAAAATAGATAAATGCTCGGGAAACTTATAGTCTTTCATTCAGAGGCACATGTCCGGATCTATTTTATCCCAATGACAAAAGTATGAAAGACTTATAAGGAGATGGAATTGCACAAACATCACACCCCACTCAAATGTGGAATTTGTATCTTACAAAAGCTTTTCATCCTTTACTTCTTCAAAAGCATCGGCAGAATTTGCAAAAGGCCACAAAAGAGGTCAATGATGCTAAAGCTGTAAGTTGCACACCCGGATGCTGGACGGGCATATAAGATGCTTTTTTATTTTTTTTCTAAATAGATGTATTCCTTTTACTGTCACAATCTATAGTCTTGCTAAAAATTCAAAAAAAGATGGTTCAGCATTTTGGATCAACTTATCTCTTTTATTTCTTGCTAATGTTTTTTAGTGAGTTGTGGGGGGATAGTGGTGGAGATTCTTGCTACATTTCCTTGTTTTAAATTTGTTATATCATGGCAAACTATGTCAGTTTCCCACCAATGTGACTTTCTGTACCTCATTGAAGTGTTAGAAATAGTTTACAATTTTATTGCATTTTTGTGGGTACCATTGTCATCTAGGCACGAGTACACTAGAAGTTGTAGGTGGAAATGCTTGCTACTTTTCCTTGTTTTATATTTTATATTGTGGAAAAAATATCAGTATTTGACTACCATGACTTTCTGTACCCCATTTAATTGTTAGAAATAGTTTAAAATTTTCTTGCATTTATTTGAATACCAATTGTCATTAGGCAAGCATATAGCAGAAATTGTATAGAAAATCTATGCACAAATGGTATCTTTATTGCAGTAGTTGATAAAATAAAATCATGTTCCTGTTGTAAGCAATGTCGCTTAGTTGACTGCTTATGCTTTCTAAAGAGTGAACAGTTGCACTTGCAATCATAATAAGCTGTCTACAGAAGTTATGACATGATGCAACATTATGTTACTATACAGTAATAGGTCATTGTTGTATTGGCACTAAACAAGACTCTTATGAAATGATAGGTAAGGAAGGACGAAGTTTCTTTCTTAATTGGAGGCGATGATCCTTATGATGATAACGTGGTTTTAAAAAATTTATACCACTATAACCTAAATCTTCTATTAGTAACAGAAGGATCTCAGGGTTGCAGATACTATACAAAGGTATTCTTACCGGTTACAGAGTAGTTACATATTTCTAAATTAGCCTACTAGCATGCATGATTATATATAACTTATCTGTAAACATTTTGTTCAGGAATTCAAGGGTAGAGTTTCTGGTTTGAAATTAAAGGTTGTGGACACAACTGGTGCAGGTGATGCTTTTACGAGAATCACATATTAAATTTTATATAAAATACACATACATCATATCATCTGTTTTAATTGTTACACTATGGCACTACCCGTGCTTTAGTATATAAAGAGACCGAGTGTTTCACTTGATGAGTTGCCGATAGTCACATTTACCGATATTATATATGGTTAAAAGTGTAACGATCAATGTTACATATCTTAGAAATATGATTATTTATAATCAAGTATTACCACTTATTACGGAATCACTAAATTGCATACATCATTGTCCAACAAATTTTTTAATACAATTTATAAAAAAATAGCACAAATTCAAAAAAAATTAAAATCCTGAGATTGAAAAACATTAATCGAAATTGGTGGAGATATCATAACTTTAAGAGTTAATCGTCTTATATATCATCACATATATCGCTATTATATCCATCATCCTAGTCATTATCGCCACACTCTGAAAGGAATTGAATTAAGATACTTCAACGAAATATTATTAGTGATGAGTGAAATACATTTTATGGGAGGGAGGATGGACAAATATGAAGTTATCAAAGGATGAGAGAGATGTAGTTAAGTAGAAAAATAAAATGCATATATTCAGAGCGGATTTAAATATAGTATGGTAACAAGAGTGTAGTTGGAGAGTAGCCGAAATTACGAGAAATTTGAAGACCGTTAAAATAAGTTGGAGGAGATATAGCGTGTGAAAATTCTTAAAAGTGGTGATATATTAAAAATACCGTGGCTAAGATTTTAAATAGTTAGAAATAAGAGACTTGGATTGTGTCCCAGTCCTCATTTGAAGGTGAATTCTCATTTAAGTAGGTGTGTGTATACAAATTCATAATTTATACTTAATATGTGTGATTAGTATTATAATATATAAGCTATATAATATATTTTAGTTCCTTAATTAAACAATCTCAATTACATAGAAAGTGCTGATATTACATCTATTTTTTTTAAAAAAAATAGTAAGATTTTTTGAAAAACAATTGTCCTTGTACTTAAGAAATTCAGTGTGGTTAACGTATTAAAAATAATTTTATATAATACTCCCTCTGTCCATCTCAATTCTTTATATTTGAGAGGGATGGTTCGACACGCATTTTAAGACACCTATATTGTATAGTTTCATAAATTATTTTCTTAAAAAAAAGTATTCATAATACAAATTCAATGTTTAAATTTTTATTTAGAAAAAAAAATTAAAAAAATTATGAAACTATATTTTATATACGCCTTAAAATGTGTGTCGAGCAGTGAAAAGGAAATGTTAAGAATTGAGGGGACAAAGGTAGGATAGGGGAGCAAATAAAATTTACAAAATAATAATTTTCAATTAATATCACCTAGAAGATGGTATAAACTAATGAGTCGTACACCTAATCAACAATTCTCGTATGGTAATATTTAAAATATACATTTATTATAATGTAATGGTAATATCCATAACTTCTTATAATATATATAAAAAAATTGATTACAAAAATAAAAATGCAACTTGTGTTTTACAAGACTTCTCAATTATATCATTACAATATTCCAAATATGAAAATGATGAATGTGCGTACAATACTTATTAAACTAATTCATGTTTTTGGGCCGAAAATTTTGATTTAACTATTGCTAACAAGCGACCTTTAGTTAAATCGTGAAACATGAAGTTGATTAATATGAAAAATGAACCAGCCTTATTATAACATTTGCAAAAAAAGTAAAAAATAAAATCGAATGTGCCCGTGCTTTGCACGGGTTATAATGCTAGTTAGTCTTTAATAAACATGTAATATAATTCATGCAATACCCACTAACTGACCAACACTGGCATTAATATTTAATTTGCAAATGTACATGCTCACTTAATATTTTTATAAATTGACACACACACCTTTATTTATACATCTTGCATGCATATTTGACAATTATGCTTAAATATGTAAGCATGTATATTATTTTAATACAAGGATATTTGGCATTAGAGCTCAATAACAAAAACACAGATTGATAAAATTAATGTGTACCCAACATATTCATTATATTTTCAAAATCTTAACACATGAATTTAACATGCAATTCTAGATCATCACATCATGCGTCTGACACATACCAGAGACCAAGCAAATTCCCATAACAATTAATTTATTCTCTAATTAATTACACTAACAGAAGTCATGATAACAAATAAATATATATCCAACTCGTACATACCCAACTCGTACATGATGCAGGCCAAAGAACTAGTATATTAAAACATGACAGAGAACACATATAAAAGACTAGCAAACAAACATATGTTCAAAGGAACTCATATAATAACAAAGCTATAATAACAAAGCAGAGGTCGGAAAAATATGTAACTTTATGCGAATTAGAGAATATGTACGAGTTTTTATTAAAAAAAGGTCTTTATATAGGCGCAAAAAAACCATAATTCTAAGTAGGAAATAATAAGATTTCCTCCTACAGGTTTGGTATGCTCTCTAAACAAATTTCTAAAACAAACTATTTGACACACGCAATTACCTAAATTAAAAAGATATCAATTTTTTAATTTATTCTCACTCTTCTTTCCACAAAGAACAGATCTTTTCTCATATAAAATAACTTGCACAAAAAGTTTTTAGAATGTTCTAAATAAAACAAAAATATATAATTAAATTAACAAGTAATATCTAAAAAATTAACAGATTTTACTTAAAAGAATTTGGCCCCTAAATTCACATAAATAAATTAAATAAATCATTTAAGAAAGAAATCATCCCTTAATTTCGATAGTTGTCAATTTCTGTGAGGTGAAACACACGTCCCACACCTCTCTTATCGTCTGTTTCCTTTCTGGTGGCGGTGGCGGGTTGTGCAGGCAATTCGAAATCTTGTGTTCTACTTCTCCATAATAAAAACAAGCACATGTATTCCAACAACAGTCCTTGTCGTGATGGTTCTTGCCGCACCTCCAATAGATATCTCGATTACCTTGACCTCAAATATTATCGTACACGTGTGACTTCTTGGGAGGTGACCTTTGAAAAGATTTCCCATCAGTTTGTGCGAATCGCCTCTTATCCAGCTACCAGATGCCTTTTCGGATTCTTCCAAGCCTTTCTTAATCACTAACGCCTTGTTGAGGAAAGCCCCGTCCGTCTGAAATTCAAAAGACACCACAGAATTCCAGTTGTCGCGTTGAAGTCCCTCTTCAAATCTTCGTGCTCGGCTGCTCTCATCTGTCACTAAGGTTAACGCATACTTCACAAGCTTTGTAAATTATGTTTCGTATTCAATAACAATTTTCCCACCTTGCTGAAACCGAATGAAGTCTCTATCTCTCTCTTTTTGCAAGCAAGTTGTTCTTGAAAATTACTTGTCCTCCAAAGCCTTCTTGAACTTTGCACATGTATACGGTTCATGATTTTCTTCGAGATTCGATAATGTCTCGTTCTTCCTCTTTTCCATGGGCCACCAGTCGTAAGTGCTTCCTTGGAACCGGTACATAGCGAAGGTCACCTTATGCTGCTCATTGCTCCTATAAGTCTGAAAATGTTTCCCATATCTTGGATTCATATATCCACTACTGCCGAGTCTGTTGCCTCATTAAAAGTTAGTGGGTTCAAACGCTTGAACTGAGAGACGATATTAGGCTTCGGTTGCTGATTATAACATTTAAACCCGCAATCGAATGCATTACGGGACCCAACCACCCACCACAAGTCAGTCCAAAAAAGCTAGCAATTTGGTACATATTGGTTGTTAACTTATATTTATAAAGGTCTCAAATACTCTTATTCTTATTGATATAGGACATTACAAACACCCCCGCTTATAAGATCAACATCCTCGTCGATCTCACAAATATACATACGGAACCCGGGCAGTGCCTCAACACTTTCGGTCGGGAAGAGCTCTGATACCATTTATAATATCCAAGCCCGCAACCGAATGAATACCGGGACCCAACAACCCACCACAGGTCAGTCCGAACAAGCTAGTGATTTGGTACACATTATTTGTTTACTTGTATTTATAAAGGTTCCAAACACTCTTATTCTTGTCGATATGGGACGTTACACTGACACACTTATTCTGGTCAAAGACGTTTCCTCCTTCGTCATTATTCCCTTAATTGTCATTGTTGTTCTCCCCATCCATCTTTTCTAATATCACATAAAATAGTTTCTTAAACACGCAAATAATGAACTCACAATAGTATCTTAAAATAAAACTCACAATAGAATCTTAAAATAACAAAGCAAAATTCAATCATATCAATACTTTATTTATTTTGAATAATCCAAATATCAAAAAAAAAATCCAACAAATTAAGTTCACATAACTAAACACAAATAATATTTAAGTCTTGGTTCAAATTCCTCTATTACTCATCGTAATTTATTCTAATAAACATATAATTTGATGATTTATCGCGTTCTAACATTTCTTCAATGACTGTTCGAGTATTTCTTATCCATCTTCGAGTCTTCATAAATATGTTCTTCATGGTCTTCTCTTCAACGGGATGACACCACTTCCTTAATTACATTCCACAAACCTTGGCGATGACCCTTTCCATAACTTGGGTTCTGAACTCCAAAGCCTTGATCGCAGCATTAGCTCTTTGTTCAACAACCACGATATATTCCTCACAGACCTCGAGCAACGCCTTCAAAAATCTAATTCCTGCAATATTTGTCTTCCATAATATTGCCAACAGAGTCATCAGGGTGGGGCCGGTTCACGGAGTCCCCACTTTTATAATCATGCGCCTCATCAATTGCAAAATGCTCGCTCAGATCGTCATTGCTATCACAAGCCATGTTGTTGTTAAATGGAACATTTTCTGCCATCTACAAAATTTCAAAATAAAATGCAATTACATTGTAAGGCGAAAGATAGTGCCCACACTCACAAGTTAAACCTAAAAGGTATGCTACAGGTTTCAAACCTAGGCTTTGATGCCAATTGTAACAACCCGACTTTTCGGACTATTAAATCTAAATACAAAAATTTAAATAAAATAGCATCATATTCGTTAATTCTAAGTATATCACGAAGGTCAAAATAGCGGTCAAACTCAATAATCAAAATCATAAAAACGGAGAAGCGGCTCCACAAATTCGATAATAATTGTCTAAACATATATCAAATTTAATCTTATGGTACGAAAGTCTTATTCAAAACTAAATAGCATAAAAATCCATGAAGTTCACATCCTTATTCAAATCCAGAGCTTAACGACCTGAAATCTAGGAAAAGGATGAGTTACACAGCTCAGCAAGTACAAATTGACTAACCATTTTAACCGAAAAAATAATGGGTGTTTTTAATAAAACAAATATTCTCAAATCAATAATAATTTTGTAAAATATTTTCTAAAATAAATCCAACCCAAAGTTTCATATTTTATTTCAAAAATCAGAATCTAAAATATATCAGAATTTAAAACTAAGCAGAATAGAGTAAAACCAAACAAAATAATAATTCTTATAAATACAAATGTCTGATATACGGCCACACTTTGTCAGTAACCGGCATCTTATTCTTATTCTTTATAACACACTTTGTCAGTGGTCACCATCTAAAGTTTAATAAATACGTGCCATTAATAGGTATATAAATATGCACATTTGTGCACCTATGAAGGGTATCTAAGACTAGTTCTGGAACTACATCGTAAATTACGAACGGGTTCGAAAATGTAGAGACTGGGTTCTAAATTTCACAACTACCTTATCTTATAATTTCGAGATCAAAGTTCTTTTATCTTATACAAAATCAAAATTTTAATTGAAATATTTTTTCCGAAAATTAAAAGTCAAAAGTACTTATCTCAAAGTCACTTAAAAGTCGGAATTAATAACACGAACAAATCCTAAAATTTAATAAGTAGAACATAAATTAATCATTTAATCTACTAACGAAATCGATACATGCAGTGCAAATAAATATCAGTTTAAAATCATATGATAGTCAATGCATACTGGAACCATACCAATTATAACATATTACCATATTACCGAAGTCTGACCAACAACTTAAATTATATAAAATATTTAATGTAATCCATTTAACACAGTAAGCACTCGAATATATATTCTGACAAATAACATGACACATGCACGAGGTTATATGATGAATAAAGTCATTGTGTACGTAAACTAATGGATATAATAGTCATTTAAATAAATAAAATTTGCATCAAAATCAACTAATTAATTTGACATAACTAACACTAATTAACTATTAGTCTTTAACAAACAACATTGTTAGGTCCCGTATTATCGTAGAAGAGGGGGTTGAATACGATAATCACTAAATTAAAAAAAATTTAAATTTTTAGCGAATATAGATTTAGTGCTCAGTTAGTGGTTCCGTGTTCTTGAGATGAATAGTGTTTGGGAATATAAAACGAGGAACACAAGATATTCGGGGGAAGTATATATTTATATATAAATCTGCGAGGGGTGTTGCTACACTCCGGTAAATAAATTAACCGGCTACAATCTAAGAGCAATTAAGTTCCTAGTTTCTACAAAGATTTACAAATCAAATCCTATACAATGATCTAGCTTTTGTTTGTCTAAGGATTTAATTACCGAGTAACGATTATAATGCCCCTACGAATATACAAGAATTAAATCGGGCATTATAACGTTACTCCGGTGAGAAGTTAAACGGATATAGAAAAAGCTTGAGATTCTCTGAAAATCTTTGCTGCTAATTTTATCTCATCTTGTCGGAGAAGAAGATAAAACTCTGAACAATACAACTGAATTAATTCTGCTTCAAAGTGTAGACTTTATATCTGTTGAAATACGTGGCCAACTGTTTACCACATAATTCAGTTGATAACTCAATAAAGTTATGGCTGAGGTTTCTGTGCCGACCAAGGTAATACAAGCTCTGTGGTGACTAAGAGTGAGTTTTACCTTAGAAAAATTCAACTCAATTTCTCTTTGGTGACTAGAGTGTATAGAGGGTAAATTTTTCCTTAGAAAAATTCAACCCATTTCTCTATGGCGACCAAGGTGAACCTATGGTGAATTTGCCTTAGAAAAAATTCAACCCATTTCTCTATGGCGACCAAGGTGAACCTAGGGTGAATTTGCCTTAAAAAAATTCAACCCATTTCTCTATGGCGACCAAGGTGAACCTGGGGTGAATTTGCCTTAGAAAAAATTCAACCCATTTCTCTATGGCAACCAGAGGGATGAAAACTGCACTTGTGAAATTATTCTTGCTCTCATTTATTCCCTGAGTATCACACTAAGTCAAGATCATTTTCTGTACTGAAATATTGAACTGTACATCCAGGATATTGTTTCTGAAGATTAATATACTGATCATGATGACTCCTACTACAAGGTAGTGATCACCTTGACTTAGTTTCTATAGAGCATTGCATTCCCTGAGTTGTCCCATCTTTAAGTCTTCTCTCTTAAGTATTCGTTTGAATCATAAAACATGTATTCCCTGATACGAATCCTCACTTAACAATCCTTCTAATGATAATACTCAGATTCCTTTCATGAAATGTTGATTCCTAGTGCAACTGGTCTAGTTCACAAACGACTAGCTCTGATTCAGGTCTTCGTATTATAGACTTGATTACATTGTTAAGCTTGCAACAACTTTATCACTTCGAACATTGACTGTCAACAAACAAATGTACTTTCACTGGAATCCTTTCTGGTACTGTAGACAACGTCTTCATTGCTACTATAATCTTGAATACTTTATTCACTATTCTTCACCGGCGCTTGAACATATAAATGAACTCATGTCAGTGAGTATAACTTCAAGACTGCAGTTGTCTTCTTTAACCTCTATCTATACCATGTCTTCAATTCTTCAGATTCTCATGCATCAAACACTGTCTATCTTCAATTAATGCTGATACACTGAAATCTTTTGATAGCACTTATACACTGAATCTTCATCATTTCTGAAACCCTGAAAGTCTTTAACCTTTATTCTTCACCGAGGCATGATCATATTAATGAGCTTCTTTCAGTGACCTGTAAACAGACTTCAAGCTTTCTTCTAATCTTTTAATTCTTTGTATTTGCCTTATCTTCATTTCTTCTGATTTCTTGTGTAGACGTAGTATTATTAACCTGTCATGTTCTAGTGTTGTTCTCGTGTTGAGTTATCACGTAACTGTTCATACAGCTACGCAGTCTCACCAACAATCTCCCCCTATTTGATTGTTAAACCTAACAAACAAATTAAATAGAGAGGATAACTCAACTAACAACTAGAAAAAGTAAAGTACCAGGACTTATAAATAATGTTACTGGTTTTCTGGATCAAATACTGCATTTCCAGATTTCTTGAGTAACTGAAATGAAAGATGTTTGTTCCTCTAGCATTGAACTAATCTTCAAGTAGTTTCATCTTCATTTCCTTGGTTCTTCAAATCTCTACCAGATAATACTTCTCAGTCTTGAAGTAATCATCAGCAGCTTCTTTTGTACAACCACATTTCCTGTTGAGAAGCACATATCTCTCTTGCTTCTCCCCCTATGAGAATCAACTGCTTAAAGGAGATCACCTCCGTTTACCACCTCTCCCGTACAATAGGATCAGCAGATAAAAACCAATGGTACTCCCCTTTTGGAAAATAGCTTCTCCGCTTGTGAAGAATAGTGACGAACCAAACCACTTCTTCTGATTACTAGGAAATCACCTTGTCTTTACCACCTCTCCCATACAATAGGATCCGTAGTTACAAACAACAATGGTGTGGTGTAGTGTACATGTGCTTTACCTTTTTCCTCCTTCCTACTATTTCTCCCCCTTAGTTGAGGAATATTCCAAACTATTACTTAAGCTTTTATCTCCCCCTTAAAGAAGGAATGTATGTCGTTGTCTGAAGGAGTTCTCATATTTCACTTGGTTGGAAAAGAAATAACGAGTCATAGTCTAATCAACCATGTCCCTTTAAATGTTACAAGAATGACTTCACTGTTAATCATCATGTTCACCAATCTTCCCAACTCCTTATACCTCTCAAATGTGAGATCACCAATGGTTACCAATTGTTAGATCCCAACTGGTTAGGTCCCGAAGTATTCTAATCCAATCTGTAAATGTTAGGTCCCTAAGAGTTAGGTTCCAATCATAAACAGATTCAAGACCTGAAGTATCAAGAACCATGTTTAGGGATAGGAAATGGGATATTGTGTTTCTCTTTCTTCCTCACTGTGAGTGTGTGATTCTGTTTCGTGTACCTCACAAGTGTTTCACTCTTCTCTCCACTCGTTTTTACACTCATTCTCACAAGTGTATCACTCCTCTCATAGCTCCAAAATCCAGTTGTACCTGCAAGGAAAGTCACCTTAGCAATCCTTAAGGAGGTCATAGGTGGTGCAATGAGAGTTCGTAAATCCACATCCTTGTTAGACTCGTCAGATGAATCTGAGTCATAATCTACAAGTTGCTAATTTCCCTTTTAGGGTTTGTTAGGCACAAAGCATGTGCTAATAATTCATGCAAGTATACGAGTTCGCAAGTAATATAGAATGATTTCTAGTTCGTTCCCACAGAGACTCTGATTAATTATTTTTAATTAACACTTACTCACCAATGTATGATTACTCTTCAATGTCAAGAGAATAACACTTAAGGTTGATTAACTAATTATTAACTACGAGAATTAAACACTTAAATTAACACTTGAATTAACAATATTAAACACACATGAGATCATAACTTCATTACTACTTCATTCAATAGTTATTGTTATTACCCTTAGCATGTAACGGTGATGATATTAATCGAACAACACGAAACTGATAAAAGCCAACTTTCGTTGCACAAGTACCATTCTACAAAGCATCCACAATTAAGATAGAAGTTGAATAGGCATCAATTATGTTGAGACCATATATGTCTACAGAATTTGACAACATAATGATTTAAGCGCAAGTTATTCATTATGATTACACAGGGCAAGTAAAATGGTTAGAGTTACCTACTAATCATGCATACAATACATGAACTTATGCTAGCATGGCAAGTTCTAAATCTCAAGTTTCACTGTCACTTCATAAGAGATTAACACGCTATCTTATATGTTCGCGAGGCACATAAGATGAATAAGCACAACATATACTAGATATCATAAAATCATCACATACCAAGGTATTAAACTATTAAGTAAAGAAATCCATAGTAAATCCACTACGACCCCATAATCATGATTAGCCCATGATAGAACTCATCATCACCATGGGTTCATATGAAAACATGATAATAACACAACGAATTAAGCTAATAAAAATACTTAATAAAAATAGAGTACGTCACAAGAGTATTAAGGTTCAAAGTAAAGAAAACTAGCATCCACTATTACAACGAATTAAAAGAATCACAAGATAATGTATGCTTCCTCTTCTTCGTTGTTGCGTGCTAAAATGGTCTTCTTAATCTTCTCTCCTTGTTACTTGCTTCTTGCTTGATACTTGTGAAAACGTCTCCCAAGATTACTTATATAAGAGTCCACAAGAAACAGCGCCGTCAGAAGCCCAATAGAACTCAAATTAGAAAATCCAGAATCTGAAATTCCGACCCCAGGCGGCCGCCTCCAATCCCACGCGGGCACCTGCTCTCTAGGAGGTCGCCTGTAGTCTCCAGGAGAGCGCCTGCATGCTTTCTGGAAAAATCCTCTTTTTGCTTCTGATTTTGCTGATTTCTTCGCACAACTCCCCACAACTGGTTCCAAGTACTTCCCTGGGCTTATTATGATGAAATCCCCCTAATTACGCAAGTTATACCCTGAAATGCAAAAACACTAGAAAAACACATCAAATACACAAAATACTTGATTTCAAGAGACCAATTCAAGTCATTACAAGACGTTCTAAGTGGTATAAAATGCCACTTATCACACCTCCAAACTTAAATCGATGCTTGTCCTCAAGCGTCACAGACTCAAAAACAAAATAAAAATATGCATGAATGCAAACTACATGAATGCAGCGATCCCCATCGCGATGCCTAAACCAACCAATACATGACATCTCAACAAATGCAATTAGGCGACTAAAGATCAATCAAATCACGCAAGCTACATTCAACTAGAAACGTGGTGTGTATGAATGCTTAACAAATATGCTTCAAAACTAGATTAATTATCATAACTCAATTATCCTCAAGGCAATCACAAGATTATACGAAGAATATATTCTAGACACAAAATGACTTATAACACTTCAAGATCACTGGAGTTTATTACGGAATCATGCTTTATTTAACACAATAAACAAATGCTTATTTGATCGTGCAATGAGTGAGGTCTATAAAAGACTTATGCAATGTTATCCATTTAGCGAGCGTTAGGTTAGCGGATCCCAGACTATAAAAGCCTTAGGTCACTAGGCACAAAGTCCCCTAAGAACTTAATAACTCGAATACCAAAGAGCTCACTCGTGATCAATTATGCATTAAACCATATTTTTTTTTGTTTTCTTTTTTTCTTTCTCTTTTTTTTTCAATTTCTGAGCAAGTGCGTTTCGCTCCATCTTGCTCAACCCTAGACTACTCGCATACAATACGAGTCGGCTACTAGCCATTTGACGCCTAGCCACAACTAGCAATGAATTCCAATTTTTACTCCAATTTTATCTTTTCATGCCTTTTACCATTAAGAGCCTATCATACATTCTAAGCATAAGTAATAGATCAACTTTAAAAACCATCAAACCATGACAACAATCTAGTCCTTAAGCATACTATAAGACTTAGTGAAATTATAAGTGTTTCTAGCATGCATGCCAACCTAACAAGATTCAACATCACTCTAACGCTATCACTACACTCACATCAATATCACATATTAATCGGTAAAGCAACACAAAAGGGATCATAGTACATGCATGAGCTATATGATATGATAAAACTAAAGAAAAACTATATGACAAAATATGCGACTATATGAGCTAAACTACAAGAAAATGCAACTATATGACATACACACAAATATGTTCCTTAACTACCACCCCCAAACTTAAAATCTTCATTGTCCCAAGTGAAGGTAATAGAAAGGAACACAGGGTATACCTACTTAGAGAAATCATCATCATCAACCTCAGAGGGTGGAGTGTCAGGAGGCGGATAAGCAGAGTCCTCACAAAAAATGGGCCACTGGATGTCAGCTCCAAGGCCTCTAAAAGCAGTCCCAAGTACTAGGGTGAGCTCCTGCGCAAACCTACTCTGCGACTCATACATCGCATCCATCCTCCTGGAAAGCCTCCTGTACTGGACATCAGCCATCCCTGAACCATCTCCTCCCTGGGCTCTAGAAGAACCTGCCTCACCATGAGCCTGACTGGGCCAAGCCATCATAGCACCAGCTGCTGGACGTCCTCCTGGGAGATGATATCCCAAACCATGCTCCTCGGGCTCTCCACCCGTCCACTCCTGCATCGCATTCAGTGTCGATGAATCAATAGGAGCGGCCGGAATCTGCAGCTGCTCATAAGAAGGCCAGTGGACCCCAACTTCCTTGCACAGCTTCGTGACAATAGAGGCATACGGGATGTTGTAATATGACTTCCCCCTCAAAAACTTCAAAATCCCTTGGTAGATGAACTCACCAAGGTCCACATAATACTCCTCATTCAAAATCCCCCACAATAACCTGACTCTCTCAACTGTAACCTCGTGTGTATGCGAAGAAGGCAAAATATTAGCACAAATAAAGGCATTCACGCACGGGCATACCTGTTCATCGCAACAGCCGGAAAAGAACGATACTCGTTGGATCCCGTTTTAAACTTCCACACCGTGCCCGGCTGACAAAGAGTAGCAATAATCAAATCTGAGTCAAAATTCTCAGGGGTCTTCTCATTCCAATTCTCCTCCTGGGGCTTCCTTTGTCGCTGCCCAATAACACGGCGAATTGCCGCAGGCTGATAATCAATAGTAAGCCCACGAACAACAGAATACCCATTCTTGTCGGCCTTGGCATTCGCATAGAACTCGCGAACAACACTCATCGGGACCGCTTTAGGTGACTCATAAAAAGTCATCCAACCCTTCTCTGCAATCATCGGCAATAACTCATCATCCCTCCCCGATGGCAAAAACCCCTCTCCTTCAAAATCGGCTTAGTCAGAAGCCTAGCATACTCCTCCTCAGTAGCCCTATCCATCAATCGGGGCCTCGCAGCAATACCCCTTGAAGAATCAGCAGTCGGAATGGTGTTGCTGCTATCTACAGTTTGAGATCTCTTTGGGGCCATTGAAACTGAGAATAAGAGTTGTAGAGTTGTGTTTTGTGTGTAGGAGAGAGTTCGTAAGTTGAAAGTATGATTGATGTGTATGGAGAGGTTGTGTGTATATATAGGGTAGGATTAAGGTTAGAATTAAATTAGGAGTGGGGTTGTGGGTAATTTGTAGGAAGAAAATTGTGGGTAATGGGGTTTATACTGCTGTGGTTGTGTTTTTGTGTTTTTTCTATTTTTTTATAAGCTAAAAAACCGAATTTTCAAAACTTAGGTCCGCAGGTGGTCGCCTGGAACCAGCAGGCGGGCGCCAACCAGCAAACGGCCGCCTGGAACCTGTAGGCGGGCGCCTGCAAGGTCCCTGGAAAAAAAATTCAGCCAGCTTTTTCTGATTTTTTTGGGTTTTTGGATAGAGTACTAAATTCTAAGGGTTCCTATGGTCTCATATCTTGGGTTGCCTCCCAAGAAGCACTTCTTTTATGTCATTAGCTTGACGTAGAGTAGTTCGATCAAGTTGACAATAAAATGGCACTAACCACTGCTCGGTTTTCCGTATCCCCATAATAGTGCTTCAATCTCTGACCATTTACTTTGAATGCTTGGCCCAGATCGTTCTCAAAAATCTCCACCGCTCCGTGTGGAAACATAGTTTTGACGATAAATGGTCCAGACCACCTTGATTTCAACTTTCCAGGAAAAAGTTGGAGACGAGAGTTGAATAAAAGAACTTGTTGCCCCGGCACAAATGACTTAGGAGATAGCTTCCTGTCGTGCCACCTTTATACTTTTTCCTTGTACATTTTGTTGTTTTCGTACGCTTGAAGTCGAAATTCATCAAGTTCATTTAACCAAAGCATTCGCTTTTTCCCAGGTGCATCTAGATCAAGGTTCAACTTCTTCAATGCCCAATAAGCCTTATGCTCAAGCTCCGCAGGTAAATGATATCCCTTACCATAGATAAGTTGAAACGGGGACATCCCAAGTGGAGTCTTGTATGTTGTTCTATAAGCCCAAACAGGTTCATCGAGCTTTAAAGACCAATCTTTCCTAGACGGATAAACAACTTTCTCTAGAATGCGCTTGATCTCTCTATTAGACACTTCAGCTTGACCATTAGTTTACGGATGATAGGCAGTAGCAATGCGATGATTCACATTGTAGCGTTGCATTATAGAAGTGAACTTATGATTACAGAAATGCGACCCCTCATCACTTATGATAACTCGTGGCGTTCCAAACTTTGTGAATATCTGCTTATGAAGAAAACTCAACACTACCTTTGCATCATTCGTCGGTAGAGCCTTGACTTCTACCCATTTCAAGACATAATCGACTGCCAGCAAGATGTACTGATTATTGCAGGACGAGATAAATGGTCCCATGAAATTGATTCCCCAAACATCGAAGACCTCAACTTCAAGCATCACATTTAGAGGCATCTCATCCTTTCTAGTAAGATTCCCAACTCTTTGGCAACGATCACACCTTAAAAAGAACTGATGTGCATCCTTAAACAACATGGGCCAGAAAAAACCTGCTTGAAGAATATAAGATATTGTCTTTTCACCACCATAATGTCCACCATAAAATGTGGAATGACAGTCTCGTAATATCCCCTCCGTCTCACAGAATGGGATACATCTTCTGATGATCTGGTCAGCTCCTTGTGTAAACAAATATGGTTCATCCCACATGTACCACTTCACCTCATGCAAAAACTTCTTCTTTTGAGCCGCATTCATATTAGGAGGCACTATATTGCTGACAAGATAGTTCACAATATCTGCGAACCATGGCTCTTCCTCTTGAACTGCGAATAACTGCTCATCCAGAAAAGATTCGTTGATCAATGTCTTATCATGTGAAGTAGAATCGGGATTCTCCAATCTAGAGAGATGGTCAGCTACTTGATTTTCAGTACCTTTTCGATCCTTGATCTCCAACTCAAATTCCTGTAGCAAGAGCACCCAATGAATAAGTCTAGGCTTCGAATCCTTCTTTGAGACCAGATAGCGAATGGCAGCGTGATCAGTGAACACTGTCACCTTTGTCCCAAGTAGATAAGATCAAAATTTTTTGAAACCAAAAACTATAGCCAAGAGCTCCTTCTCAGTAGTGGTGTAGTTCATTTGAGCTCCATTTAGCGTTTTACTAGCATAGTAGACCACATGAAAGATATTATTCTTACACTGCCCAAGAGCTGCTCCTACTGCATAATCACTTGCATCACACATCATCTCAAAAGGTTCTCTCCAATCAGGTGTCATAATAACTGGTGCAGTTATTAAACTCTTCTTGAGAGTCTCGAATGATGCCAAGCATTCATCATCAAATTTGAAAGGCACATCTTTCTCGAGCAAGTTGCACAACGGCTTAGAAATCTTAGAGAAGTCCTTGATGAAATGCCGATAAAAACCCGCATGACCAAGAAAACTACGGATTCCCTTAACAGAAATAGGTGGTGGAAGATTTTCAATGACTCCCACCTTGGCTTTATCCACCTCAAGGCCCTTTCTAGAGACCTTATGCCCAAGAATGATGCATTATTGCACCATGAAGTGACATTTTTCCCAATTGAGCATTAAATTGGTTTCCACATACCTTTTTAGCACCAAACGGAGATTATTCAAACATTCATCAAACGAATGTCCAAATACGAAAAAGTCGTCCATGAACACTTCGACATTATTTCCAATCTTATCAGAGATTATGGCCATCATGCATCTCTGAAAAGTGGCAGGTGCACCACATAAGCCAAAAGAAACTCTACAAAAAGCAAACGTGCCAAAGGGACAAGTGAAAGTAGCCTTTTCTTGATCTTCCGGTGTAATGCAAATCTGATTGTAGCCCGAATAACCATCCAGAATACAATAATACTCATGACCAACCAACTTGTCAATCATCTGATCAATAAATGAAAGAGGGAAGTGATCCTTCCTCGTGGCTTTATTCAACTTCCTGTAGTCCATGCATACCCTCCATCCCGTGACTGTTCGAGTGGGGATGAGCTCGTTCTTCTCATTTGCTACCACAGTAATACCTCCTTTCTTAGGTACACATTGCACGGGGCTCACCCAAGAACTGTCAGAAATAGGTTATATGATTCCTGCATCCAGCCACTTTAGAATTTCTTTCTTCACCACTTCTTTCATGATAGGATTAAGTCTTCGTTGTTGCTCAACAGTCGGCTTTCTACCTTCCTCTAGCAGAATTTTATGCATGCAGTACGAAGGGCTGATCCCTTTTATATATGTTATAGTACATCCGATGGCCGATTTGAATTCTCTCAAGATCCTCAAGAGCTTGTCCTCATCACTACCTGAAAAGGTCAGATGCAATAATAACAGGCAAAGTAGATGCATCACCTAAAAAATCATACCTGTAATAACCCCATTTTTTTGGAATTTTTGAAACCCTTATGAATAGTGATTTTGCTAATTATGCTGAATAAGAAAACTTGTCATACCACACTATGTAGGGGTTCTTTTATTGATCTTCTGAGATATTATTAGTACTCTATATGGTATATAAGTGTATGTAAAGATCGTCAGAATCCAAATTCGAACACTTTGATTTTTCCCGAAAATCCACCAGATACCGAAAGAATTAAGTATAAGGTAACAGGATAAAAAAGGATTTAAATTCAAGGATTATAAGAGAGGATCATAAAAGGAATATAATGTATTGAGAAAGGTTAAGGGAACCCAAGTAATAAGATCTCGAGTATGATCCCTCAAACGCAATAACTAGGAAAGAAAAGCGGGTAACCATTGTTATCTTTTGGAGGCCATATGGATTAAACTTATTTTGAAAAAGGATGCTATCGTGAAATTGGTATAGACTATCGAGGTGGGAATGATTGAATAAGATAATCTATCAAGGATATATGACTCGATTTATCCATGGAAGGATGCAAGTACCTTTTTAAAGGTGGAATTAAGGATATAACTTCGATAACTTGAGATGAACCCTAGGGGAATGCATAAAGGTTGGCATTTCACCCTTAATAGGGACATTATGAGTTTGGGTGGTACGGAATGAAGGACTAAGGCAACAACAACCTTTAAAGATCAGTGGAGAAAGTTTTCAGAACTATATAGACAATAGTTCTAGTATTAGTAAATGGTATCTTGATATACCATGTACCTAGAGAGTACATGATGAAGGATTTAAGGATAACCTTAGAGGTTTTTCAACGGAAAGGTAATATTCAAAGTTCTCAAGAATAGGAATTTTGATGAAGGAAATATGGCGTAATTATAATAATGCCAGGTGGGCACGTGTTAAACCATAAGAAGTATAAATTGAACCAATGAAGGTCAGAATTGTTAAAGCAAGAAGGGCCCAAGATAAAAGACGTCCTAAGTATGATCAAGAGTCAACCATGATAATGTTCACATCTAAAGACTAAGGCAATAACTTATGGAAAAATGGTGTTTTTTTTTACTCATCAGATTTTAAGGAAAACATCTTCACACAAGCAGTGATTGGAAATGAGGTAGAAAATTTAGTTGGAGATCGTTCAAACGACATTGATTGTAAGGAAATTTTACTATCAGGAAAGGCCAAAGAGGTGGCCGACACTTTAAGTGTAAGAGAGCAATTATAGGCGCTCGTGCCAGAGGAATACAGTGATGATGGTTGAAGCCGTAAGGTTGTATTATGGTTTGGAAGATTGACATTCCTTCTGATGACTGTGCAATACCCAACCGTAATAGTAGTTTGGTAAAGGTTTAATTCGTATAATCGCCATGAGCGGGCTATCTATCTTAAAAGGTACTATCTTGAGATAAGCCAGGACCATGTTACGAAATGACTAAATGAATCTTGAGATGCATGTCTCCCAATAAAGACATATGATTAAGAATGGTATTAACATGCTATCGTTGCCTTCATTGAAACTCTTCTGTAATTTTATCTGCTTCATGTCATATGTACGTCAAGTTCAGGAGTGTTCTTCATGAATCATGAATGGTGATCATGTTACCTCCTTAGAAGAATTCGATACGAGATGTATGGACTCCGTATGGTTAGCTATTAAGACTTCATGGAAAATGAATGACTACAGTAGGTCAACGATGGACCCTAGTAGTGCAGGAATGATTATGCGGGTAATGAGCCGATTAATTACAACCGTGAGAGTTGTATTGGAATGGATGTTGAGATTAAGTACCACTAATCGGGTTGTGGTAATGTATAAGTTATCATTGATAGACTAATTAAGTCGATTATCTACCTATTGAATACTTATTCCTTCTTATCAATAGAGAGTCATATTACTATACGAGGAAGGTTGCAGTGCAAGCATAGAATTCTAGTAACGGTGATGTCTAGAATGAAATCCCAGATTCGATTTTCGATGTCGAGGGAGTTTCGAAGGTGATTGTGTATAAGCTTGAGCAAGAGTATGGGTCCATAGAATGATGGATTGAATAGTAAATATTTAAGCATGTGAAATGCGATGCTATTATACTTGATGTGGATTTATATACATATATGTTTTGCTCTCCTATGTTAAACCTCTATAGTTCAGAGGTAGATTCCAAGCCAGATATTTTGTGGCAATATATTTTATATATATACAATTCTCTTCCGTTCGTTCTTTTCTCTTCTTTTCATTTCATGTAAGCTGAGAAGAACAACCCTTCCAGAAGGGGAGGTATTGCCGAATGACTATCTATCTGTGTGATAGAAGCCTAGTAGGATACCACATGTTGTTTAATTGCTTGTCAAGTACTAAAGGCTGGCCACCTTCTGTACTAACTATGCGATATAATAAGTGTTCATGATCATAGTGATCTCTCAATAAATTCTTTTACTTCTATATGATTGATCAAACTTTGGAAAATAGAAACAGCTGGAAAAGGAGTAGTAAAGTTATGGTGGTATTCGGAATGGAAACACGTTCGTGATATGAAGGTTGACGTGGTTATTAAAAGGTTATAGAACGCTAACGAGCAAAAGTGTAACCAGTATAGTATTATGTACGGAGGATAGTAATGACTACGAACTGGAAAAGAGTGGGTATTGAGAAGCAAAAGTTGTAGATCTAGATGAGATAATGAGAGTCTGTACAATAGACTTGAAAGAAATTTGGAATGATCACTTAGCACGGATTGAGTTTTCTTACGACAATAGATCATATGTCATTATCGAGATATCGCCTTATGAGATCCTTGAGGGAAGACAATGTCGATCTCCCTTATGTTATGATGAAGTTATAGAGCACAAGATGCTAGGACCCGAAGTGGTCCAATGGACCAAAGACATAGTGGATCTAATCAGAAGACGGATGACAGCAACCCCAAGATGGATAAAAGAGGTATGCTGATTTGACTCGAAAGGACAAAGAGTATGAAATAGGGGACCTAGTAATATTAAAGGTATCCCTTGGAAAGGATGGATGAGGTTCGGAAAGAAAGGAAAGCTAAGCCCATGAATTGTTGGACCCTTAGAGATATTAAGATGTATTGGGAAGTTAGCATATGAGCTAGCTCTACCCCCCGAAATTGTAGCAAGTTCATAACGTGTTCCACGTATCAATGTTAAGAAAGTGTAATCCGGATGCCAGACAAATAGGGGCATATGAGCGCATAGGCATGCAACCAGACGTAACCTATATAGAGCAACCGGGAAGGGTTATAGATCGAAAAGGAACAAGTGCTTAGGAGAAGTGTTATCAAACTAGGCAGAGTTTGGTGGTAGAACCACAATGTGGGAAAATTTACTTGAGAGTTAGAAAGTGCAATGTTAAGATAGCATCCCTATTCATTTTCTATCTGATTTCGGGACGGAATCCTTTTAAGGAGGGGAGACTGTAATAACCCCATTTTTTGGAATTTTTGAAACCCTTATGAATAGTGATTTTGCTGATTATGCTGAATAAGAAAACTTGGCATACCACACTATGTAGGGGTTCTTTTATTGATCTTATGAGATATTATTAGTACTCTATGTGGTATATAAGTGTATGTAAAGATCGTCAGAATCCAAATTCGAACACTTTGATTTTTCCCGAAAATCCACCAAATACCGAAAGAATTGAGTATAAGGTAACAGGATAAAAAAGGATTTAAATTCAAGGATTATAAGAGAGGATCATAAAAGGAATATAATGTATTGAGAAAGGTTAAGGGAACCCAAATAATAAGATCCCGGGTATGATCCCTCAAACGATAAATGAAAACGAAAGTTAAGCGAACCGTATGACAGATCAGCGATCATTAGCCAAGTAATTAGAAGCTAATCAAAGAGGTTAGTGAGGATGATGTCATCACACTAATAAGAAGAGGACAAGCATGGGAAGATGACATAGGATTGATGACCTAAGCATGACCAAAAGGGATGGAAGTGTGGTTGATTTCAAGCCACACAAAAATCATCATGGTTAAAAGGTAAATAATTAAACCAAAAGCAAAAACATCCAACCAACAAATCATTTCACCAAAAACACAAGTTGACTTCCCATTTCAAGCAACAAAGCTCTCGGCCTCTTTTCCATTTCAAGAAGAAAAAAACCAAAATCCAAGTTCCAAGCTTCATTAATTAGTGAGGTAATTATCTAAGATTCCTTATGCATAGATATAGATATCCTATAAGTTTAGCTTCAAATTCCTTCACAATCTCTTCCTAAAATTCATGGAAGAAGAAGGTGAATAGTGTTTTTTAAGAACTTAAAATTGTGTTCTTGAGTTTTTGTTTAGATTAAGCTTTGGTAAGGACTTTCAAGGGTGATTCCAAGCTTCTTAGTTACTTTTACTCACCAAGAAAGGTATAATCTCATACCCTAGCCCTACTTTTATATATTTAGAGTTTTTGTGTTTGGAATGGTTCATGAGAAGCTTGATTATTGTGTATTTAGAGATGTATTGGTTTTGTGATGTGTTTGGATTTGTAAATCTTGTTGATTAGTTAAAGAACTTATGTAAGCTTTTAGTTCATGATTGGGAAGTAGTGTAAATTGGAAATATTGAGTTGTTGGGGCTGTTGTAGCATTGTATTATGGAGTTTGGTTGTATGGTTGAATTGTGGTTGATTGGTGGTTGATTTGGAGTAGGATAAAAATTGGTAATCGCGTAAATATAGCCGTCGTAATGTCCGATTTACTTTAGACTATTTTGTTCTTAACATCAGGACCCGAGAACTCACTGTTAGGTTTTGACCACTGCCATGATTAGATAGTTCATGTTACGAGCTTCGTTTTGATATATGGTTTGTTTGAATCCGATGTACGTTTTAGGAGAAACGACCGTTTTAAGTAACGGCACTTCGCGATCGAACCATTACCCCTCGCCTTACTTTGAAACATTGGTTAAAGACCTTAAATGACTAATTGGAGTATGAAACATTTATGTAAAGTTGATTAGGCAGTTGGTAAGGTACTCGTGAAAGAATCGCCTTAAAATTCTTAATGGTTAATTTATTAAAAATGGTGGAGCCGAGGGTACTCGAGCGACTTAAGTGAATCGTTAAGCGCAAAAGCGAACGTTAGGGTCTAATTGGTTAAAGTATAGATTCTTAAGCGACTTTGGTTTAATTCCAACTTATATGTTGTTTATAGGTTACCAGACTCGTCCCAAGCCTTTTATCACCCCCAGTCTCTCAGGCAAGTTTTTAACCCGTTATACTGTTGTTGTGATGTAAATATATGTATATGCATTATCTTGTGATAAGTGCATGATTGTTATTAGCAAATCTTGCGATATATTGGAGCATGTGATATGGTATATATGCATGTCTGTTTCGTAATCTTGATATCTAATTGTTGATTCAATTGCTTATAAGTTGCATAATACCTATGCTAGAGATAAGCAGTAGTTGCGTATACCCTTAGTATAGGGGACCCAAAGGTGAACATTTTCCAAACCGGGAGTCGATGTTCCCGAGTATATTATATATATATTTATATATATATAGATATAGTTTTCAAAACTATTAATCGAATAAGGTTTATTCGATAACTTTATTTTAAATAATGAATATTATTTGAATATTCATTCGAGGACTTATGACTCTATTCATTCTATTTAATGAATATTATTTGAATATTCATTCGAGGACTTATGACTCTGTTCATTCTATTTATTGAATATTATTTGAATATTCAATTGAGGACTTATGACTCCGATTATTTACTAATTAATATTCTTTATTTTATTAAAGAATAATGTTTCGATAATCAAACTTATTTTCGATTATTCAAGTAAAGATAGTACTTTCGTATAAGTATATCTTTGGTTATTTAAGATTCATTTCAAGTATGAGTTTAAAACTTTTACTTCAATTTATTTATATAAAGATTATTCTTTATGGGAATATTATTTAAATAATAATATTCAGATATTTTCTAATATATCGGGACTGATTTATTTCATTAAATCAGCATTACTCCAAACATTCTTAAAAATGTTTTCGAGTCTTCAAAATGATTTTTAAAGGTTAGAGTGGATCCCAAAACTCGTTTTCAAATTTAAGATCTTCCTTTTTGAAGGGGACTTGAATACTCGCTCAAGAATCTAAAGAATCTGGCTCTGTGGTGTATTTTATATTCGCAACAAGGTTGTTGTTTTGAAGAATCAGCAGTCGGAATGGTGTTGCTGCTATCTACAGTTTGAGATCTCTTTGGGGCCATTGAAACTGAGAATAAGAGTTGTAGAGTTGTGTTTTGTGTGTAGGAGAGAGTTCGTAAGTTGAAAGTATGATGGATGTGTATGGAGAGGTTGTGTGTATATATAGGGTAGGATTAAGGTTAGAATTAAATTAGGAGTGGGGTTGTGGCTAATTTGTAGGAAGAAAATTATGGGTAATGGGGTTTGTACTGCTGTGGTTGTGTTTTTGTGTTTTTTCTATTTTTTTTATAAGCTAAAAAACCGAATTTTCAAAACTTAGGTCCGCAGGTGGTCGCCTGGAACCAGCAGGCGGGCGCCAACCAGCAAACGGCCGCCTGGAACCTGTAGGCGGGCGCCTGCAAGGTCCCTGGAAAAAAAATTCAGCCAGCTTTTTCTGATTTTTTTGGGTTTTTGGATAGAGTACTAAATTCTAAGGGTTCCTATGGTCTCATATCTTGGGTTGCCTCCCAAGAAGCGCTTCTTTTATGTCATTAGCTTGACGTAGAGTAGTTCGATCAAGTTGACAATAAAATGGCACTAACCACTGCTCGGTTTTCCATATCCCCATAATAGTGCTTCAATCTCTGGCCATTTACTTTGAATGCTTGGCCCGGATCGTTCTCAAAAATCTCCACCGCTCCATGTGGAAACATAGTTTTGACGATAAATGGTCCAGACCACCTTGATTTCAACTTTCCAGGAAAAAGTTGGAGATGAGAGTTGAATAAAAGAACTTGTTGCCCCGGCACAAATGACTTAGGAGATAGCTTCCTGTCGTGCCACCTTTTTACTTTTTCCTTGTACATTTTGTTGTTTTCGTACGCTTGAAGTCGAAATTCATCAAGTTCATTTAACTGAAGCATTCGCTTTTTCCCAGGTGCATCTAGATCAAGGTTCAACTTCTTCAATGCCCAATAAGCCTTATGCTCAAGCTCCGCAGGTAAATGATATCCCTTACCATAGATAAGTTGAAACGGGGACATCCCAAGTGGAGTCTTGTATGTTGTTCTATAAGCCCAAACAGGTTCATCGAGCTTTAAAGACCAATCTTTCCTAGACGGATAAACAACTTTCTCTAGAATGCGCTTGATCTCTCTATTAGACACTTCAGCTTGACCATTAGTTTACGGATGATAGGCAGTAGCAATGCGATGATTCACATTGTAGTGTTGCATTATAGAAGTGAACTTATGATTGCAGAAATGCGACCCCTCATCACTTATGATAACTCGTGGCGTTCCAAACTTTGTGAATATCTGCTTATGAAGAAAACTCAACACTACCTTTGCATCATTCGTCGGTAGAGCCTTGACTTCTACCCATTTCAAGACATAATCGACTGCCAGCAAGATGTACTGATTATTGCAGGACGAGATAAATGGTCCCATGAAATTGATTCCCCAAACATCGAAGACCTCAACTTCAAGCATCACATTTAGAGGCATCTCATCCTTTCTAGTAAGATTCCCAACTCTTTGGCAACGATCACACCTTAAAAAGAACTGATGTGCATCCTTAAACAACATGGGCCAGAAAAAACCTGCTTGAAGAATATAAGATATTGTCTTTTCACCACCATAATGTCCACCATAAAATGTGGAATGACAGTCTCGTAATATCCCCTCCGTCTCACAGAATGGGATACATCTTCTGATGATCTGGTCAGCTCCTTGTGTAAACAAATATGGTTCATCCCACATGTACCACTTTACCTCATGCAAAAACTTCTTCTTTTGAGCCGCATTCATATTAGGAGGCACTATATTGCTGACAAGATAGTTCACAATATCTGCGAACCATGGCTCTTCCTCTTGAACTGCGAATAACTGCTCATCCAGAAAAGATTCGTTGATCAATGTCTTATCATGTGAAGTAGAATCGGGATTCTCCAATCTAGAGAGATGGTCAGCTACTTGATTTTCAGTACCTTTTCGATCCTTGATCTCCAACTCAAATTCCTGTAGCAAGAGCACCCAATGAATAAGTCTAGGCTTCGAATCCTTCTTTGAGACCAGATAGCGAATGGCAGCGTGATCAGTGAACACTGTCACCTTTGTCCCAAGTAGATAAGATCAAAATTTTTTGAAACCAAAAACTATAGCCAAGAGCTCCTTCTCAGTAGTGGTGTAGTTCATTTGAGCTCCATTTAGCGTTTTACTAGCATAGTAGACCACATGAAAGATATTATTCTTACACTGCCCAAGAGCTGCTCCTACTGCATAATCACTTGCATCACACATCATCTCAAAAGGTTCTCTCCAATCAGGTGTCATAATAACTGGTGCAGTTATTAAACTCTTCTTGAGAGTCTCGAATGATGCCAAGCATTCATCATCAAATTTGAAAGGCACATCTTTCTCGAGCAAGTTGCACAACGGCTTAGAAATCTTAGAGAAGTCCTTGATGAAATGCCGATAAAAACCCGCATGACCAAGAAAACTACGGATTCCCTTAACAGAAATAGGTGGTGGAAGATTTTCAATGACTCCCACCTTGGCTTTATCCACCTCAAGGCCCTTTCTAGAGACCTTATGCCCAAGAATGATGCATTATTGCACCATGAAGTGACATTTTTCCCAATTGAGCATTAAATTGGTTTCCACATACCTTTTTAGCACCAAACGGAGATTATTCAAACATTCATCAAACGAATGTCCAAATACGAAAAAGTCGTCCATGAACACTTCGACATTATTTCCAATCTTATCAGAGATTATGGCCATCATGCATCTCTGAAAAGTGGCAGGTGCACCACATAAGCCAAAAGAAACTCTACAAAAAGCAAACGTGCCAAAGGGACAAGTGAAAGTAGCCTTTTCTTGATCTTCCGGTGTAATGCAAATCTGATTGTAGCCCGAATAACCATCCAGAATACAATAATACTCATGACCAACCAACTTGTCAATCATCTGATCAATAAATGAAAGAGGGAAGTGATCCTTCCTCGTGGCTTTATTCAACTTCCTGTAGTCCATGCATACCCTCCATCCCGTGACTGTTCGAGTGGGGATGAGCTCGTTCTTCTCATTTGCTACCACAGTAATACCTCCTTTCTTAGGTACACATTGCACGGGGCTCACCCAAGAACTGTCAGAAATAGGTTATATGATTCCTGCATCCAGCCACTTTAGAATTTCTTTCTTCACCACTTCTTTCATGATAGGATTAAGTCTTCGTTGTTGCTCAACAGTCGGCTTTCTACCTTCCTCTAGCAGAATTTTATGCATGCAGTACGAAGGGCTGATCCCTTTTATATATGTTATAGTACATCCGATGGCCGATTTGAATTCTCTCAAGATCCTCAAGAGCTTGTCCTCATCACTACCTGAAAAGGTCAGATGCAATAATAACAGGCAAAGTAGATGCATCACCTAAAAAATCATACCTGTAATAACCCCATTTTTTTGGAATTTTTGAAACCCTTATGAATAGTGATTTTGCTAATTATGCTGAATAAGAAAACTTGTCATACCACACTATGTAGGGGTTCTTTTATTGATCTTCTGAGATATTATTAGTACTCTATATGGTATATAAGTGTATGTAAAGATCGTCAGAATCCAAATTCGAACACTTTGATTTTTCCCGAAAATCCACCAGATACCGAAAGAATTAAGTATAAGGTAACAGGATAAAAAAGGATTTAAATTCAAGGATTATAAGAGAGGATCATAAAAGGAATATAATGTATTGAGAAAGGTTAAGGGAACCCAAGTAATAAGATCTCGAGTATGATCCCTCAAACGCAATAACTAGGAAAGAAAAGCGGGTAACCATTGTTATCTTTTGGAGGCCATATGGATTAAACTTATTTTGAAAAAGGATGCTATCGTGAAATTGGTATAGACTATCGAGGTGGGAATGATTGAATAAGATAATCTATCAAGGATATATGACTCGATTTATCCATGGAAGGATGCAAGTACCTTTTTAAAGGTGGAATTAAGGATATAACTTCGATAACTTGAGATGAACCCTAGGGGAATGCATAAAGGTTGGCATTTCACCCTTAATAGGGACATTATGAGTTTGGGTGGTACGGAATGAAGGACTAAGGCAACAACAACCTTTAAAGATCAGTGGAGAAAGTTTTCAGAACTATATAGACAATAGTTCTAGTATTAGTAAATGGTATCTTGATATACCATGTACCTAGAGAGTACATGATGAAGGATTTAAGGATAACCTTAGAGGTTTTTCAAGGGAAAGGTAATATTCAAAGTTCTCAAGAATAGGAATTTTGATGAAGGAAATATGGCGTAATTATAATAATGCCAGGTGGGCACGTGTTAAACCATAAGAAGTATAGATTGAACCAATGAAGGTCAGAATTGTTAAAGCAAGAAGGGCCCAAGATAAAAGACGTCCTAAGTATGATCAAGAGTCAACCATGATAATGTTCACATCTAAAGACTAAGGCAATAACTTATAGAAAAATGGTGTTTTTTTTTACTCATCAGATTTTAAGGAAAACATCTTCACACAAGCAGTGATTGGAAATGAGGTAGAAAATTTAGTTGGAGATCGTTCAAACGACATTGATTGTAAGGAAATTTTACTATCAGGAAAGGCCAAAGAGGTGGCTGACACTTTAAGTGTAAGAGAGCAATTATAGGCGCTCGTGCCAGAGGAATACAGTGATGATGGTTGAAGCCGTAAGGTTGTATTATGGTTTGGAAGATTGACATTCCTTCTGATGACTGTGCAATACCCAACCGTAATAGTAGTTTGGTAAAGGTTTAATTCGTATAATCGCCATGAGCGGGCTATCTATCTTAAAAGGTACTATCTTGAGATAAGCCAGGACCATGTTACGAAATGACTAAATGAATCTTGAGATGCATGTCTCCCAATAAAGACATATGATTAAGAATGGTATTAACATGCTATCGTTGCCTTCATTGAAACTCTTCTGCAATTTTATCTGCTTCATGTCATATGTACGTCAAGTTCAGGAGTGTTCTTCATGAATCATGAATGGTGATCATGTTACCTCCTTAGAAGAATTCGATACGAGATGTATGGACTCCGTATGGTTAGCTATTAAGACTTCATGGAAAATGAATGACTACAGTAGGGCAACGGTGGACCCTAGTAGTGCAGGAATGATTATGCGGGTAATGAGTCAATTAATTACAACCGTGAGAGTTGTATTGGAATGGATGTTGAGATTAAGTACCACTAATCGGGTTGTGGTAATGTATAAGTTATCATTGATAGACTAATTAAGTCAATTATCTACCTATTGAATACTTATTCCTTCTTATCAATAGAGAGTCATATTACTATACGAGGAAGGTTGCAGTGCAAGCATAGAATTCTAGTAACGGTGATGTCTAGAATGAAATCCCAGATTCGATTTTCGATGTTGAGGGAGTTTCGAAGATGATTGTGTATAAGCTCGAGCAAGAGTATGGGTCCATAGAATGATGGATTGAATAGTAAATATTTAAGCATGTGAAATGCGATGCTATTATACTTGATGTGGATTTATATACATATATGTTTTGCTCTCCTATGTTAAACCTCTATAGTTCAGAGGTAGATTCCAAGCCAGATATTTTGTGGCAATATATTTTATATATATACAATTCTCTTCCGTTCGTTCTTTTCTCTTCTTTTCATTTCATGTAAGCTGAGAAGAACAACCCTTCCAGAAGGGGAGGTATTGCCGAATGACTATCTATCTGTGTGATAGAAGCCTAGTAGGATACCACATGTTGTTTAATTGCTTGTCAAGTACTAAAGGCTGGCCACCTTCTGTACTAACTATGCGATATAATAAGTGTTCATGATCATAATGATCTCTCAATAAATTCTTTTACTTCTATATGATTGATCAAACTTTGGAAAATAGAAACAGCTGAAAAAGGAGTAGTAAAGTTATGGTGGTATTCGGAATGGAAACACGTTCGTGATACGAAGGTTGACGTGGTTATTAAAAGGTTATAGAATGCTAACGAGCAAAAGTGTAACCAGTATAGTATTATGTACGGAGGATAGTAATGACTACGAACTGGAAAAGAGTGGGTATTGAGAAGCAAAAGTTGTAGATCTAAATGAGATAATGAGAGTCTGTACAATAGACTTGAAAGAAATTTGGAATGATCACTTAGCACGGATTGAGCTTTCTTACGACAATAGATCATATGTCATTATCGAGATATCACCTTATGAGATCCTTGAGGGAAGACAATGTCGATCTCCCTAATGTTATGATGAAGTTATAGAGCACAAGATGCTAGGACCCGAAGTGGTCCAATGGACCAAAGACATAGTGGATCTAATCAGAAGACGGATGACAGCAACCCCAGGATGGATAAAAGAGGTATGCTGATTTGACTCGAAAGGACAAAGAGTATGAAATAGGGGACCTAGTAATATTAAAGGTATCCCTTGGAAAGGATGGATGAGGTTCGGAAAGAAAGGAAAGCTAAGCCCATGAATTGTTGGACCCTTGGAGATATTAAGATGTATTGGGAAGTTAGCATATGAGCTAGCTCTACCCCCCGAAATTGTAGCAAGTTCATAACGTGTTCCACGTATCAATGTTAAGAAAGTGTAATCCGGATGCCAGACAAATAGGGGCATATGAGCGCATAGGCATGCAACCAGACGTAACCTATATAGAGCAACCGGGAAGGGTTATAGATCGAAAAGGAACAAGTGCTTAGGAGAAGTGTTATCAAACTAGGCAGAGTTTGGTGGTAGAACCACAATATGGGAAAATTTACTTGAGAGTTAGAAAGTGCAATGTTAAGATAGCATCCCTATTCATTTTCTATCTGATTTCGGGACGGAATCCTTTTAAGGAGGGGAGACTGTAATAACCCCATTTTTTGGAATTTTTGAAACCCTTATGAATAGTGATTTTGCTGATTATGCTGAATAAGAAAACTTGTCATACCACACTATGTAGGGGTTCTTTTATTGATCTTCTGAGATATTATTAGTACTCTATGTGGTATATAAGTGTATGTAAAGATCGTCAGAATCCAAATTCGAACACTTTGATTTTTCCCGAAAATCCACCAGATACCGAAAGAATTGAGTATAAGGTAACAGGATAAAAAAGGATTTAAATTCAAGGATTATAAGAGAGGATCGTAAAAGGAATATAATGTATTGAGAAAGGTTAAGGGAACCCAAGTAATAAGATCCCGGGTATGATCCCTCAAACGATAAATGAAAACGAAAGTTAAGCGAACCGTATGACAGATCAGCGATCATTAGCCAAGTAATTAGAAGCTAATCAAAGAGGTTAGTGAGGATGATGTCATCACACCAATAAGAAGAGGACAAGCATGGGAAGATGACATAGGATTGATGACCTAAGCATGACCAAAAGGGATGGAAGTGTGGTTGATTTCAAGCCACACAAAAATCACCATGGTTAAAAGATAAATAATTAAACCAAAAGAAAAAACATCCAACCAACAAATCATTTCACCAAAAACACAAGTTGACTTCCCATTTCAAGCAACAAAGCTCTCGGCCTCTTTTCCATTTCAAGAAGAAAAAAAACAAAATCCAAGTTCCAAGCTTCATTAATTAGTGAGGTAATTATCTAAGATTCCTTATGCATAGATATAGCTATCCTATAAGTTTAGCTTCAAATTCCTTCACAATCTCTTCCTAAAATTCATGGAAGAAGAGGGTGAATAGTGTTTTTTAAGAACTTAAAATTGTGTTCTTGAGTTTTTGTTTAGATTAAGCTTTGGTAAGGACTTTCAAGGGTGATTCCAAGCTCCTTAGTTACTTTTACTCACCAAGAAAGGTATAATCTCATACCCTAGCCCTACTTTTATATATTTAGAGTTTTTGTGTTTGGAATGGTTCATGAGAAGCTTGATTATTGTGTATTTAGAGATGTATTGGTTTTGTGATGTGTTTGGATTTGTAAATCTTGTTGATTAGTTAAAGAACTTATGTAAGCTTTTAGTTCATGATTGGGAAGTAGTGTAAATTGGAAATATTGAGTTGTTGGGGCTGTTGTAGCATTGTATGTATGGAGTTTGGTTGTATGGTTGAATTGTGGTTGATTGGTGGTTGATTTGGAGTAGGATAAAAATTGGTAATCGCGTAAATATAGCCGTCGTAATGTCCGATTTACTTTAGACTGTTTTGTTCTTAACATCAGGACTCGAGAACTCACTGTTAGGTTTTGACCACTGCCATGATTAGATAGTTCATGTTACGAGCTTCGTTTTGATATATGGTTTGTTTGAATCCGATGTACGTTTTAGGAGAAACGACCGTTTTAAGTAACGGCGCTTCGCGATCGAACCATTACCCCTCGCCTTACTTTGAAACATTGGTTAAAGACCTTAAATGACTAATTGGAGTATGAAACATTTATGTAAAGTTGATTAGGCAGTTGGTAAGGTACTCGTGAAAGAATCGCCTTAAAATTATTAATGGTTAATTTATTAAAAATGGTGGAGCCGAGGGTACTCGAGCGACTTAAGTGAATCGTTAAGCGCAAAAGCGAACGTTAGGGTCTAATTGGTTAAAGTATAGATTCTTAAGCGACTTTGGTTTAATTCCAACTTATATGTTGTTTATAGGTTACCAGACTCGTCCCAAGCCTTTTATCACCCCCAGTCTCTCAGGCAAGTTTTTAACCCGTTATACTGTTGTTGTGATGTAAATATATGTATATGCATTATCTTGTGATAAGTGCATGATTGTTATTAGCAAATCTTGCGATATATTGGAGCATGTGATATGGTATATATGCATGTCTGTTTCGTAATCTTGATATCTAATTGTTGATTCAATTGCTTATAAGTTGCATAATACATATGCTAGAGATAAGCAGTAGTTGCGTATACCCTTAGTATAGGGGACCCAAAGGTGAACATTTTCCAAACCGGGAGTCGATGTTCCCGAGTATATTATATATATATTTATATATATATAGATATAGTTTTCAAAACTATTAATCGAATAAGGTTTATTCTATAACTTTATTTTAAATAATGAATATTATTTGAATATTCATTCGAGGACTTATGACTCTATTCATTCTATTTAATGAATATTATTTGAATATTCATTCGAGGACTTATGACTCTGTTCATTCTATTTATTGAATATTATTTGAATATTCAATTGAGGACTTATGACTCCGATTATTTACTAATTAATATTCTTTATTTTATTAAAGAATAATGTTTCGATAATCAAACTTATTTTCGATTATTCAAGTAAAGATAGTACTTTCGTATAAGTATATCTTTGGTTATTTAAGATTCATTTCAAGTATGAGTTTAAAACTTTTACTTCAATTTATTTATATAAAGATTATTCTTTATGGGAATATTATTTAAATAATAATATTCAGATATTTTCTAATATATTGGGACTGATTTATTTCATTAAATCAGCATTACTCCAAACATTCTTAAAACTGTTTTCGAGTCTTCAAAATGATTTTTAAAGGTTAGAGCGGATCCCAAAACTCGTTTTCAAATTTAAGATCTTCCTTTTTGAAGGGGACTTGAATACTCGCTCAAGAATCTAAAGAATCCGGCTCTGTGGTATATTTTATATTCGCAACAAGGTTGTTGTTTTGATAAATGAATTGATTACTTACCCAACGTTCGGGAAGTAAGTCCATCTATTGAGTCGGCATAAGCAACATGGGCTCAGTGGGCGTCCATGAAAGTGTAAGTGGCTCAGTGGGAGTCCATCAAATGCGTAAGTGGTTGAGTGGCAGTCCAGCATAAGGTCCTATTGCGGCCAGGGTGATGACCAGTGGGGAATTCGTCCATCTACTAGTAGAAAAGGTTACTTATTGGTATCTTTGCCTGATCAGCAAGATCTCAGGTTTATGCCAAGGTTTTCTCCTTTCCAAATTCATTGGATATTACAACTCTGTTTATAATTTTCATAACAGAGGTTTTCAAGGAGTGTATGAAATGTATATATATATAGGTGTATATATATATCGGGACTTAATGAAGTATCTCGTAACTTCATTATTTATAATGATATTTCAAGGATTGAATCTATTCAAGTCTTTTCTTGTAGTCTCATCTATGTGAGGAACTTTTGAAACGGATTATACCTTAAACGGTGGTAGTTCAAGTAGTATTCAGAAAAGATATAAGTATATTGGAGTATCTTGTAACTTCATCTTTTAAACTTATATCTAGTAAATGATTATCTTGTGCATGTCAAAGATTTTCAGAAAAACGTTGAGACAAGGTTAGATATATGAGATCACCTTGCAACGATATTTTTATACAATTATAAACTGGAACTCTGTGTATATTATACAGGTTAGAGGATTTCAAAGATTGTGAAAAGTATATATGTATATATATATATACTGAATATTTTGCGACTTGGTCGCGTTAAGATATCAGCTTGGTTCATTTCTTCTTGACCAAGACTTTTATGAGTACTATGAGAATACTCATATATTGTTTATTATTATACATATTATTTCGGTGGGCTTGTTGCTCACCCTTGCTTTCTTCTTTCATCACACAACAACATATAGAAAAGATGAACAGGACCAAGCTTCCAATTCGCAAGTGGTTAGGAAACGTTCTGCAGTTTTCTGGAAGCGTTGATGCCGCTGTAGCTGAGGTAGAAATTACCAATAGGCTAGGCTTTCAACTTCTGATGTACCAGACTTATGTATCTATATGAATTGTAATAATGGCAAAGAAATGTAAATTTATTCAGAAACCCTTTTAAGGTATAACGGTTTATAATTGTGGAATAAAATGACTTGTGTTATTTTTTGGTATTCATCTCTGAGACTATAACTTGTGGTATGTGTGTGTGTGTGTATTGTGGGGTCACAGTACTCAGTAGTTGGTTGACTGTTAAGATTAAGTATTGATAAGGGAAATGGAACTCGTGACAACCCGAATCCCCGACCCCGGATTTGGGGGTGTTAAAATACCTCAATTGTTCAGGCAATGGTTTAAGCTCCAAAGTTGGTGCTTCCTTAATAGATGGTTTGAGATTTCCCTCAGCATTCTTGAGATCAGTATTACCAAGAGATTCAAATGGCATGTCTAGCTTTCGCTTCCAAGGAGAAGCATTTAGATATTGTAACTGCTCATTGCCTTCATCATCATCACTGCCAAATTCCCCCAATAAGGCTTTTTCTAAGGCATCAGACCTTAGCACATGATCAAGTTCTGAAGTAATTGCAGAATCAATTAAATCCACCTTGAAGCACTCCTCATCTTCTGTAGGGAATTTCATCGCATTGAATACATTGAATGTTACATCCTGATCTTGCACCCTCATAGTAAGTTCACCTTTTTGCACATCTATCAAGGTACGGCCTGTAGCCAAGAAAGGTCTTCCCAAGATTATGGGAATCTTCTTATCTTCCTCGAAATCCAGAATAACAAAGTCTGTAGGAAAGATGAGCTTGTCCACTTTTACTAACACGTCCTTCACGATACCTCGTGGGTATGTAATTGAATGATCTACCAATTGTAGAGACATGTAGGTGGGCTTTGGATCAGGCAAATTCAGCTTTTTGAAGATAGACAACGGCATCAGATTGATGCTTGCTCCCGAATCGCAAAGGCACTTGTCGAATGATAACTTGCCAATGGTGCAAGGAATGGTGAAGCTACCTGGATCTTTAAGCTTTGAAGGTATTTTTTGTTGCAGCACGGCACTGCATTCTTCCGTCAGAGCTGCGGTATCAAGATCGTCCAGTTTCACCTTCCTTGAAAGAATACCTTTCATGAATTTCGCATAACTAGGCATTTGCTCCAGAGCCTCAGCGAAAGGTATGCTGATGTGAAGTTTCTTGAACACCTCCAGAAACTTACCAAATTGTTTATCCAGCTTTTGTTTTTGCAATCGCTTAGGAAAAGGTGGTGGAGGATAAAGCTGTTCTCCCCTGTATTACCCTCAGGCAGAGTGTGCTCAACAGTAGTCTTCCTTGGTTCCCCATCTTTCTCCTTTTGCTTTTCTTCTTCATCTATAACTTCAGCTTCTCCATCTTTTGCTTTTTCAGCTTCAGCAACTTTTCCAGACCTTAAAGTGACAGTTTTAACTTGCTCTTTAGCTTCCTTCATTCCTGGCACTTCAGTATCGCTGGGAAGTGTGCCATGTTGACGATTGAGCAAGGTATTGGCTATTTGACCGATTTGATTCTCCAAGGTCTTGATAGAAATAGCCTGACTTTTGCACAACAGCTTTAGCTCCTCGAAATCAGCACTAGAAGGTGGAGCAGCACCTCCTTGTTGAGGATATGATTGCCTTTGAGCATATTGCTGAGGTTGCTGGAATCCAGGGGGATTAAACTATTTACTTACAGCTTGCTGATATGGTTGCTGAACAGCATTCTGAGTATTGCTCCAGTTGAAATTGGGATGATTTCTGTTATTAGGATGATAAGTAGCTGGCACAGGCTGCTGCGGTCGCTGATAATTGTTCACATACTGAACAGATTCATTAACAAGAGAACACTGATCCGTAGCATGAGAGCCTGCACAAAGCTCACAGACAATAGCTATTTGATTGACTCCATAGTTGGCTAAAGAATCGACCTGCATAGACAGCGCTTGGAGCTGCGCTGCGATAGCTGTAGCTACATCAACTTCCAGAATACCTGCTACCTTCCCATGCATCATCCTTTAAGTTGGGTTTTGATACTCGTTTGCAGCCATAGTTTCAATGATATTATAGGCCTCATTATAGCTTTTGGCCCACAAGGCGCTTCCAGAAGCTGCATCGAGCATGGGCTGAGATTGGGCCCCCAAACCATTGTAGAACCCAGTGATCACCATCCATTCAGGCATTCCATAATGTGGACACTTTCTCAACATCTCCTTACAGCGCTCCCAAGCTTCACATATAGATTCTATTGGTTGTTGCGCAAACTGAGTAAGAGCACTCCTCATAGCTGCAGCCTTGGCCATTGGATAGAACTTCACCAGAAACTTTTGCGCTAGATCTTCCCAAGTAGTGATGGACCCAGCTGGTAGAGAATGTAACCAGTCCTTAGCTTTATCCTTCAGAGAGAATGGGAAAAGCCTCAGCTTGATAGCCTCATCAGTAACATCATTATATTTGAAAGTACTGCAGATCTCGACAAAATTCCTGATATGCATATTGGGATCTTCAGTCGCAGCACCTCCGAAAGAAACAGAATTCTGTACCATCTGAATAATGCCCGGGTTGATTTCAAAAATATTGGCCTGAATAGCCGGATGAATGATGCTTGACTGAATGTCATCAATTTTAGGCCGAGAAGAGTCCATAAGAGCTGGATCTGCTGGAATAATACGATCACCCATTATTACAAGTTCTTTCTTTTCACTCTCTTTATCCGAATCTTCAAAATCTAACTTCTCCGGAATGTCAAGAACTGAATCTGTCTCCTCAGCCGTATCTAGAGTCCTCTTGCGAGTGCGAGAACGTGTTTGCATAAACGCTCTCTAGAGTACCTGAAACACAATCGGAAACGGTAAGTAACAAGTCTTAATCAATGAGTCCTAACGACCACTGATGGCAAGTACATAAACTAAACAAATTAACACCGAGTCCCCGGCAGCGGCGCCAAAAACTTGTTAGGCACAAAGCATGCGCTAATAATTCACGCAAGTATACGCGTTCACAAGTAATATAGAATGATTTCTAGTTCATTCCCACAGAGACTCTGATTAATTATATTTAATTAACACTTACTCACCAATGTATGATTACTCTTCAATGTCAAGACAATAACACTTAAGGTTGATTAACTGATTATTAACTACGAGAATTAAACACTTAAATTAACACTTGAATTAACAATATTAAACACACATGGGATCATAACTTCATTACTACTTCATTCAATAGTTATTGTTATTACCCTTAGCATGTAACGGTGATGATATTAATCGAACAACACGAAACTGATAAAAGCCAACTTTCGTTGCACAAGTACCATTCTACCAAGCATCCATAATTAAGATAGAAGTTGAATAGGCATCAATTATGTTGAGACCCTATATGTCTACAGAATTTGATAACATAACGATTTAAGCGCAAGTTATTCATTATGATTACACAGGGCAAGTAAAACGGTTAGAGTTACCTACTAATCATGCATACAATACATGAACCTATGCTAGCATGGCAAGTTCTAAATCTCAAGATTCACTGTCGCTTCACAAGAGATTAACACGCTATCGTATATGTTCGCGACGCACAAAAGATGAATAAGCACAACATATGCTAGATATCATAAAATCATCACATACCAAGGTATTAAACAATTAACTAAAGAAATTTATAGTAAATCCGCTACGACCCCATGATCACGATTAACCCATGATAGAACTCATCGTCACCATGGGTTCATATGAAAACATGATAATAACACAACGAATTAAGCTAATAAAAATACTTAATAAAAATAGAGTACGTCACAAGAGTATTAAGGTTCAAAGTAAAGAAAACTAGCATCCACTATTACAATGAATTAAAAGAATCATAAGATAATGTATGCTTCCTCTTCTTCATTGTTGTGTGCTAAAACGGTCTTCTTAATCTTCTCTCATTGTTACTTGGTCCTTGCTTGATACTTGTGAAAACGTCTCCCAAGATTACTTATATAAGAGTCCACAAGAAATAGCGCCGTCAGAAGCCCAATAGAACTCAAATTAGAAAATCCAGAATCTGAAATTCTGACCCCAGGCGGCCGCCTCCAATCCCACGCGGGCGCCTGCTCTCTAGACGGTCGCCTGCAGTCTCCAGGTGAGCGCTTGCATGCTTTCTGGAAAAATCCTCTTTTTCCTTCTGATTTTGTTGATTTCTTCGCACAACTCCCCACAACTGGTTCCAAGTACTTCCCTAGGCTTATTATGATGAAATCCCCCTAATTACGCAAGTTATACCCTGAAATGCAAAAACACTAGAAAAACGCATCAAATACACAAAATACTTGATTTCAAGATACCAATTCAAGCCATTACAAGACGTTCTAAGTGGTATAAAATGCCACTTATTAGGGTTCCAGATTTGAACTGTGGGAAGGTAAACAATGATCCAAAAAATTTAGCATAAAGATCAAAGTTCCCTTCTAATGTATATGAAGACATTTCCTTGTGACTCATCAGGTAATATCTGAATCATTGTCAACAAGTTATCGATCTGCGCCTATGTCAGATCTACTATCCGCAGATACATCTAGGGGATTTAAGCCTGGGGAGGTAGAGACTGACCACTGACATATGGCTATTGGATCAGTATCCTCTCCTAACACCTGTAAAGGCAATTTGTCCATTAGAGAACCTTGAACAGTCGATTCTGACCGTAAAATGGTCGAAACTCTTGTTTCCGTCAACTCATCCTTTGTGTGTGTAACATTTCCTTGTGCATCAAGAATTGCTTATGTTTGAGGTGGTGACACTACATCGGATACCTTGGCCGACAGGCGAATTTCAATAGACACACCATGTTGAGAAGATAAATCTAGTAAATGTTTTGTGCTTTTTCAGCCATTACATCTTTTTGAGAAGATGTATGGGGGCTAGCAGTTGTCTCGGTTTAAATACTACTCATCTTTGTAGGAGACAGAGCTGTTGGGTTGACTTCAGAACCTTCCTTATGTGGTGTACTAAGGCACTATCTCCCCCATGCTCATTCATACTTCATTTTAAGGGTAAGAGAATGTTGGTTGGTTCTGTTTCTGTGTTTATCTTTACAGTCTGGGATAGAAGTTGTGGGTTTTCAACCTCATGACTATCAAATGAAAGAAGGCCATTGGAGGCTGAACCTCTATCACAGAATATATGGCAATATAGAGATAAAATGCATTTAAAATCTATAATGAATGAAAATTATGCATTTAATCTTTTGAGAGAAATGGTGTACAATAGTGATTTCACAAAGATTTTAATGAAATAAGCAATCACCATTATAAAAAGAAGTTCGATGTTTCTCTTAAAACTATCTGAGTGCACCAGTCTGTTTTTATGCATAAAGAGATAAATAATCGTGTCTTTTAATGTAAAAAATACACAGACTCATGACCTAGCAGTATTAAGAAGAGAAAGAAATATTTTGTCTTTTAATGTCAAAAGCTCCATAATCTATCTTTATAAGATTATAATCAATAAAATTGTTTATTGATACATATCCTTAATAAAACTCACCATGCTGCTAATTTCAAATTATAGTGAATCTGTCAGATATAGCAACTCATATAAATCCACTAGAACTTAAAATCTCACAATTATCTACAACAAAATATTAACAATATATCATTGTCTGATACTTGTCAAGTACTTTGGATACCAATAATTATGTTGTATCCTATTTTAAATATTAAAAAAAGATATCAATGAATTAAATACCAATATCTATCAAAAAAACATCAGCATTCAATTTCATATATCGTACAATTGTTAACTCCTACAACTGTAATATCTCAAACAATATTGGTTCGATGAATAAAGCAACATTAACCAACATTGACTTATTTGCAATCTTAGAAAAATATTCTAAGTTCCATATACTTTGATCCATTGAGTATTGCATTTATTATCAAAGTGTTTAGGAATTTGTAAATAAGTATAAAAATTATTTTAACTTGACAACATATGGTTACTTTTAATAAAACGATCAAACATTTTAACCATAGTTATACTTAAGAAGAATTTCCACACTTTGTATATTAGTATAAGTGAATGAAGATCAACATTGATCACTTAGAGGAGTTCTAAGTAATGTCACAAATACTAATACTTCATAATTAGTTCATAGTTAAACTCTTAACTAAATATCATTAACTGATATAAGTCAAGAATTAGTACACAACTAATCATGCTACAATCATGTTTCTGATTCAGTGAATTCTTGAGATGTAAACATTGTTAAATTCACTAGAACCAAAACCTCATAATTAACCTATAACACTTTAGTTACAATTAATATACTAGATATCAATCGTTAACAGATTTAGTTATGATCAATCATGCTGCTTATTTATTTTAAGTTAGTTTGAATTATGGAGCGAATAAAATCATTGAATTGCTTCAATTTCCATAATCCAAACTACCCAAAATAAATATTAAATAAATAAATACTAAATATCTATGAGGTAGATATTAGCACTTAAATATTTTTATAATTATCCTTGAATAATCACCAATAGGATATATGACTTATATACATGGTAATCATTCTCTGGATAATTAGTAATTTAAGTTATGAGACTGATATAGAATGGAATTGTCTACAGTCATAATTTAAATTAATTAAAATAATATTCAAACTTAATGCTATAATACTTAACTACCACAAATGTATACGACATTGTATTCATGATAATCAAGATAGTAACACTAAGTACGAGGTACTGGATTACTGATAAATTCACAAGTCCTTTAAATATTGAAGATTTAATCCTTGTGAACTCATATGAAGAATTCCTTACAGATGAGATTTCCAGCTAATATGCAATGAATGATATCCCACACTTACAAACCATTCTTGAAAAATTAACTTTACTAAGTGATTTAGTAAATGTTTCTGTAAATGACTCTTTGACTAAAATACATGCTCTTGAAAGAAATGATACCTGGTGTCAAGGTGCCTTGTCATAGAGTGTTCCACAGAGTTGTTAGATTTGAGGTTGTTTCTTATCATTACAAGAAACCAATCTTCTTCCATGAAGTTGACAGCTTCAGAAATGCTTCTCCTGTCACTCTTACAACCTGCGTAATCTATATCTATATAGCCAAACATGTTAAGCACAATATCTTTAGGGTAATTTACTCCAAGAGTTAATAGTCCCTTAAGATATCTAATAATCTTGTTAATAGCTATACGATTGGATTCTCTAGGATCCACTTGGAACCTTGCACTTTGGCATCTTGAAAACATTATATCACTACACATATATAACACTATGTTTGTGCCTAGTGATAAGAGTGTTATTAATATGATGACTCTACTAGTTCATTTTAAACTTGTAACTTCAGTTAGAGTGTCATACCATGTCTTTGACGATTGCTTGAGTAGTATACTAGTTCATACCAACCTGAAGTGAGCTTGTGAAGAAGAGATATACATAGTCCAATAGATCTGCAACTGCAAAGTCCATGAACTGTTATGCATTGACTACTTCCTTTGACTCACCAACCAGGAGTACACCTGTTCACACTTACTAGAGTCCAATTCCAGGAAGAATGTACAACATGTGCCAGATATGTCATAATATCCTCAAGTCTCGTCACCGGTGCTTTCTGTCAGATATTGCTTCCTGATATAACCTAGCATCCAGTTTGGCCTTGTCCCTCGTAATAATGCCATTGTCATCCATTAATGACTTTTGGTTATCCTAGTACCAATTACAAAGTTGTTATTTGGTTTGGATACCAGCTTCCCTTTAATCTGCTTGCTGACTGATTGAGCTCATCTTGATTTGCAATCACCCAATCAATCCGGATCTATTAGAGCTTCTGTAACTTTCTTAGTTTCTTCTTCAGATAGAAAACTAGAGAAATAATCATTCACACTCAGTAGCCCTGCTAATCATTACTCCACCATCTGGATCACTTAAGAACTAGACTCCGGGAATAATATTGACATCAAACCCTTTGTCTCAGCAGATATGTTCTTTAGTATCCTCTGATTTTCAATGTGGTGTTGTGTCTGACTAATTGATCCTTCTTTTGCTCCCCCTAAGTTGTTGTTGGGATTTCCTGAAAATCCTTACCCTTGCTGACTGGCTTCACTAAAATAATGAGTTGTGTTATACATTGCCATTCCACTACTTGGATATGAATCATCAATACCATTAATTTCTTCTTTAACAGCTTGGAGCATGGAGTTGTTGAACTGTGCACTTGGACTGTCTATCACCACCTGTTGATCAACCACAAATACCCTATAGGTTGTATACTTCACTGAGTAGCCATGCAAAATATCCTAACAAGTCTTAGCTGCAAATGCCAAGATCTTCAAACAACTGAAAACATTTCATTGTTTGCTTCTGTAGAATATTCTCTCCAAACACTTTCAGGTTATCCAGTGTTTGCTTCTGTTGGCCATTGACTCATTAGTGGTCTTCATGTATACACCTTGATCAAGGCTTGATCTTACTTGTTGCAAACTGTTTTGACTGCTCCAGCCCTTTGGTATTTAGAAAGTCTTGATTATCTTGATATTTCCTTTGTAGCTTTAATCAAGTTCCAGTTCTTCCTTTGTACCACTCCATTCTGACACGGAGTTCCTAGTGCTTGATATGTCTCAGAATATTCCTGATGTTACAGATATTAATCAGAACTGCTTCTTGAATTCAGTCCCATTATATGTCTACAAGATCATTTCTTTTACAGTTGCTTCCAGCTTGATCTTCTGATATGATCAATCACCATATATGATGTCTTGTCTTGAGAATGCACAAACAACAACTTTATTTAATAAGAGTAGCCATCAATCATCACTAAGGTATATCTTTACTTTTATGTGATGTTGTCTTTGACTTCTCTTCATGACATGTCTCACATTTATCATCCTTCTGAATTCCAGATGAGGCAGTCCTCTCACTAGTCCTTTTTTACAAAAGAGCTCCTTAAGTTGATGTTCAAGGGTGAGAGCTTCTAATGCCATAACTAAACTTTCATCAGATGAAGCTTTATAGTAGAAACCATTGACTTCACCATTCCTGAGATTTCAGTCTAGCCACGAGCATATTCTTTTCTTACTCTAACAAGAACAAGCTTTTCAACCTTCCTGCTTCAGATGAGACACTAATCCTTTGTTGAATTGACATTTTGTCCTTTGATGCAGAACTGTCTGATAAGAGGATTTGTGCCTTGATTCTTTAGCAAGAAAGATACTTCAACTGTTATCAGTGACTCAAATGATAGTTGTTATCAGCGATAGCAATTGTTGAGTCCATGATGACATTCCTTTTTCTGTATAGCTTGTGTCGTGATAAAAACCTTTTTTGTCATCTCCAAAGATTATTGACGGGATAGCTTTTGTCAATCACATTTGATTGTGAGACTCTTTCTTTGATCATTTTCCTTGAGTATGAATTACCAAGAATACATAAGAATCAATTGACTCGTTATGTCCTGCACTCACAAATGGATTAACAGTTCTTGGTACCCAACTTATTAGTTTGGGTCCAGATGGATTAGAGATATTATTATAATCAGAGATAACAATAGCTGCAACCTTATCATGCTAATTCTTATCTTTGACTGACCATTTTCTCCATTTTAATACCCTTGAAAGAATTGTCTCTAGGCTAAGGGAAAAATGGTTCCAACCTTACATAAGGAGGACTAGCAGCCTTTGACCTAATGTAATCCTAAATATGTTTTTTCTATAATTAATTCAAGTACTAAGAGATGTATTCATGGCATAAAGAATAAGCAAGCATTGTCTTAGGAATACATGGCATTCATTTAGAAACATTATACATAAGAATTAAGCAAGATATGCATGATATGGAACAAACAGAATTAACAAATAAATCACTTATTCTATCTAGCCCAATCTTGCTGATGTATCTCACCTAACTATCGCAATCCAATTATAAACTAATACATCTTAACTAACAATTCAGATCAAATGGATAAATCACGTTGTAATAGGATACAGAAGATAAGCATAGACATAGGTCTTAAGTGCTGGAAAACATATATCTCACTAAAATAATTAATCATGTTCAACACATATTTACGATCATCTAAAGTAACATGCACAAGGTAAACATCAATCCTAGCTACCAGAAAAATAATCTAGTGAACTAGTTCAGCATTATTAATGTGTGATGCTATCATGCTTGTGCGAGTGTTAAACATTTAAACACTAAGTTCTTATCATGCATTGAATATTGAGAGCAAAATATTGTAGTGGTTCAATAAATTGAAACCTGAGATATGTGAGTTAGATCATCTTCAGAGATTGCTATGAAAGCAAGATATTCATTATCCCCGTCATCTGATCCATCCCAACTCTTTCCCGTACACTATAAGTTTTGACTGGATGCTTTCCTAAAAAAATATTCCACCTTTATCACAACTCTTCAACTGAGTCCCTACTCATCCTTGTATGTCAAGCTTCTTGTTCTGTTGTAGTAAAACCCCTGATAGTTACTTGACACATATTGCTTGTCAAATATGTAGCTATCAAATCTTGTTTATGTCCCAACCTCAGTCTGTAACCACCTCTTGAACTGAATCTGTAAGAATCTCTGCTTCAGAATGGATATGCTTGATCCTTGGATATAGCTTATGTACTCCTTGTGAATCTGATGCGACTAAACTTCTCTGACAAGTGAAACACTGCCCTGACGTCTAGTCCCTCAAGTACTTCTACCTGAGTTTTTTCTGATTCAGCAATCAGTAACTCTTACATTATGTCCTGAGGTTCCAACTTTATTGCATGTAACTGAGATGTTTATTTGTCCCCACTATTCTCTATGACCTCCACAATTCCTGCATTTATGATCTCGTTGATTGCCGGATAAATATAGAATTGGTACAAATTACTGTGTGACTATATAATCTGGAATCATAGAGTTATCTTAAAATCTCTGAGAAAAATTGTACGCGAAGAAATTTCATTCAATTCCTGCATCTGAAAATCCAGTAGTATCCTATGGAGTAAGCCTTTGAGGAAGTTCCACAATTTTCTTTTGTAGGTCTTGAAATCAGTTCAATTGGAGTAAGAAAACCATTATCTTTAATTTCCGTATTTGGGAATTTTTCGTCTGAATAACACATGGTCTTCGTTTTCTTCAAAAGATTAAAATCATCTTTAACGCCCTAAGGAATCTTGAGTCTACCAATACTTTGAGTACCCTTAATTTAATATTTAAGAGAAATTTAAATTTCCAATATTTTTAATTTTCTTAGGAAATAAATTAATCAAAAATAAATATTTAGGTAAAATCTAATTTTCAAGAATTTTGAATTTTCTCAAAAATTAAATAAAATGTAAATTATTATTTAAGAAAAAATTAAAATTTAAGAATTTTAAATTTTATGGAAAAATAAATAAATCAGAAATAAAAATTATGGCTAAATCCAAATTATTTAAAATTTAAAAAAAACACAAGTGTTGATAATTTTTGAAAATTAAAAAATCTAAAAATATGAGAACTTGACTATTTGGGCTCACACACCGGATATGATTTGTATGTCGATCAACAAACTCTGATACCAATTGTTAGATCCCGAATTATCGTAGAAGGGGGGTTGAATACGATAATCAATAAATTAAAAAAAATCAAATCTTTAGCGGATATAGATTTAGTGCTCGATTAGTGGTTCTGTGTTCTTGAGATGAATAGTGTTTGGGAATATAAAAGGAGGAACAAAAGATATTCGGGAAGTATATATTCATATATAAATCCGCGAGGGGTGTTGCTACACTCCGATAAATAAATTAACCGGCTACAATCCTAGAACAAAATTTCTAGCTTCTACAAAGATTTACAAATCAAATCTTATACAATGATCTAGCTTTTGTTTGTCTAAGGATTTAATTACTGGGTAAAAATTTAATGCCTCTATGAATATACAAAAATTAAATCGGGCATTATAACATTACTCCGGTGAGAAGTTAAACGGATATAGAAAAAGTTTGAGCTTCTCTAAAAATCTTTGCTGCTAATTTTATCTCCTCTTGTCGGAGAAGAAGATAAAACTCACAACAATACAACTGAATTCATTCTGCTTCAAAGTGTAGACTTTATATCTGTTGAAATACGTGGCCAGTTGTTTACCATATAATTCAATTGATAACTCAATAAAGTTGTGGATGAGGTTTCTGTGGCGATCAAGGTAATCCGAGCTCTGTGGCGACCAACAGTGAATTTTGCCTTAAAAAAATTCAACTCAATTTCTCTGTGGCGACTAGAGTGTATAGAGGGTAAATTTTGCCTTACAAAAATTCAACCCATTTTTCTATGGCGACCAAGGTGAACCTAGGGTGAATTTGCCTTGGAAAAAATTCAACCCATTTCTCGATGGCGACCAAGGTGAACCTAGGATGAATTTGCCTTAGAAAAAATTCAACCCATTTCTCTATGGCGACCAAGGTGAACTTAGGGTGAAATTGCCTTAAAAAAAAATTCAACCCATTTCTCTTTGGCGACCAAGGTGAACCTATGGTGAATTTGCCTTAAAAAAAATTTAACCCATTTCTCTATGGCGACCAAGGTGTACAGATGTTGTGCAAGACATGCATGTACAATAACAGACTAAGTCAAATTGACAACCCTAAGTAAGTTGAATTGTAATCTTAATTTGCATTTTGTTCTTGTAACATTTAAAGTCTATAAAATTGTCAAAGGAGCAGACTGAAGTCTTTTTCTTAAAACAGTGTCAAGCCTAAGAATTCTCTCTGGAAGAAGATCAAGAAGATCATGCCTCAAAAGAATTATGAAGAAGCTTGGAGTTGAATAAATCTGTTTTGAGAAAAATATTCTAAGTCAAGACCTCTACAAGTTACAGATTTAGTGTTATAGAGAAGTCACTCGAGAACTCCAAATAACTTGTAGAGAACTCAGAAAAGCTACTAGAGAACTCAGAGATATCGACAAGTCAAATTGAAAATATGAAGATTGGAGATATCGACAAGTCAATTCTTCACTAGAGAACTCAGAGTTATTGACAAGGCAACATTCATTAGAGAACTCTGAGTTATCGATAAGTCAAATTTTACTAGAGAACTCAGAGATATCGACAAGCCAAAGTTCACTAGAGAACTCCTAGTTATCGACAAGTCAAATTTGACTAGAGAACTCTGAGTTATCGACAAGTCAATATGTCACTAGAGAACTCAGAGATATCGATCAGTCAAAGTGAAGATATGAAGATTAGAGATCTCGATAAGCCAAATTCTCTTATAAAAAACTCAGAGACCTCTACAAGTCAAATCAACTATGGAATATTAGAGATCTTGATAAGCCAATATACTTATCAAGATGTCAAGATCTCTATATGCCTAACTGGAGATCTCGAGGTAAAATCTCAAAGAACAAATTGCAGATCAGTTCAATATCCAAGATTAACAATCAACAAACAATCCAGCCAGTTGGATTGACAAGTCTACAAAAAGCAGCTTGAAGAGTGTGCAAGATCAAGGGTGAAGATTAACTGACAAAGGAAGATCAAAGTTAACATAGTATGCAAAGATATGCTAAGCCAGAAATGGAAGATATACTTTTCCTTAAATGGAATGATTAGTGACAGCTTACTAAAGTTAATAGCATGTCTTATTATACACTGTGTAAACCAGCAGTTTATTGAGATATAAAGTTAACACTGGTCATTTGTTAGTTGTAACAATTATATCAGGAATTCTTGTATTTTCTATCAAAAGCTAAGCTCTTTATCAACAAAGAGCCTAGAAATTTTGTAGCAAAACATTCTTAATTTTAATATAAAATTAAGTGAGTTTTGAAAGATCTGTGTTATTCATAGCTGCATGTTTAATTTCTGTTATAACACATCTTACTACAAGATTTGATTTACTTTGTTCAAAATCAAAACAGTTCAAGAAAAGCATAAAAACACTAAAACACATTCGACCCCCCCGTGTGTAATTCATTATCTAACAAGTGGTATCAGAGCAAAATCTGAAAGTAAACAGATTCAAGATCTTGGAAGAATGAATGCACAGAAGATCAGTAGCATCAAAATTCCTACCTTTGACAAAGCTAACTACACTTTTTGGAAAAAGAAAATGTTGCTATTTATCAGGATGGCCAATCCACTCTATATTCAGATTCTCAAAAATGGGCCATTCACTCTTATGGTTAGAGTTGAGGAATCTATAGATGGTGATATGGTTATTCCAGCTCATTATGTTCCAAAAGACCCTTCTGAGTACTCTGAGCCTGAGAAATAAAAAGTCTCCCTGGATAGTGGCTTGCAGCTGATATTGATAGAGTCACTTGACAATGTAATGTACAACAACATTGTCAACTGTGACACTGCCAAGCAGATCTGGGAAAAGATTGAAATACTATGTGAGGGAACTGAGGAAGTTAGATCTAAACAAAGAATGATACTGATTTCATAATATGAGGGTTTCATGGCCAAGCCAAAAGAAAGTATCACTGATGTGTTTGAAAGGTTCAATAAGCTGATAAATGACTTGCAGCTCCATGACAAATACTATGAAGCTGAAGAAGTGAATCTGAAATTTTTGCTTACACATCCTGATTTGGAACAGAAAATTTCTGCAATCAGAGAAGGGAGAGATCTAAGAAGGATAATACCGAAAGTTCTTTATGGAATCTTAAAAATATATGAATTAGAATGATTCAAAAAAATCATTAAGAGCTTATCAAGGGCATGTTGTAGATGGTTCAAGTGCTCTAACTATCAATAAAAGCCAAACCTCTAATAACGAGCTAAGATCCTAAACTCCTGTTGCCTCAACAAGTGAGCAAAAAACAAATGATTCACAAGAACAAGTTATTATGGAATCAGAAGAAGATGAGTTCTACACCTTGGATGAACTTGATGAGCTTGATCAGTCAATGGCCTATCTGGCAAGAAAGTTCTCTAATATTAGAGTAAAGAAGCCAAGATTCTTCAAGGGTAAAGGACAATCATTCAACAAAGACAGCAGCTGGAAAGGAAAAAGGAAGTACACATTTGATAGCAAAAATGGTTACAAAACTGGATCTGTTGACAGATCAAAGATAAGGTGCTTAAATTTTGATGAACTAGGCCATTTTGCTATAGAATTCAGGAAACCCAAGAAAGCAAAGAAAGATAAAGCTTATCTTGAACTGGAAGCAAAGTATGAAGCTCTTCTGAAGAAACAGCAAAGCAAAGATTATATTACAGAGGGAAAAGTTGGGATGATTCTGATAACGATATAGATGAGGAAGTTGGAAATTATGCATTAATGGCCTTGGAGAAAGGAGATTCATCCTCATCAAAATAACAGGTACCAACTTTCACCACCATTGATTTAAATGTGAGTCAATATAAGGAAACTGTAGAGAAGATGAGCACATAAATGTATCACATACATATAAGTATGCTTGTTGCTAATGAAGAAGTTAGCAGACTGACAAAGATAAATGAGAAGTTTGAAAGTGAGAAATAACAAGCTGAATTATTGTTGGTAGAGCTTGAAGCTGTAAGACAAGAAAATGCATATCTGAAGAACAAGCTCAAGTGTGCAAGCGAAATTGAAGCAGTGCTAAGGGAAAAGCTAGAAAAGAATGAAGTTAAATTGAAGTCCTTCAAGAATGCATCTGAGCTAGTTGGACAATACCATGAGAAAAATAAGCCATGTGCAAATATTGCTATTGGTCTTGATTATGATGCCTTGAACAACAAGAAGAAAAATATAGGTGACAAAGGGAATGCAACAGAAAATGATAATGTTTCAACAATCCTGAAAAAGATTGATTCACCTATGTTCAAGGCATGTGAAGTTAACTTCAGTGAAGAAGAGTTGATTATCAAGTAAGAAATTGTTAATGAAGATAATGAGAAGAAAGATGCAAAAGTAACTCAATCTTTCAAAGCTGAAGAGAAGCTCATGGATAATCAAGGTTCCAAGACACCTGTCAAAGAAATCAAAACTGAAGATGCAAGAAAGAAAAAGAAAAATATCAATGGGAAAATAGGGATAAACAAAAGCAATAATTTTGCTTAAGTTGCAGATACTTTGCTTATGTTGCAGATGCTCAAAGAAAGAAATATGAAAAATGTGGCTTTGTGAATCACCTAACTCACCTTTGTAAAAAGGTTGTTAGCAAGCCAGCTGAAGGAGCCTGCAAATACAATGAAGCAGGTGCAAATGATCCCTACTCATTTTGTGACAAGTTTGATTGCATCCCTTGCAACTTGAAAGTGATGAAAAGTTATCACAAACTGAGAGTAGACCTTAAAGAAACAAAAATTGGGTCTACTGGAGATAGGGAAAATGCACAACAATCATTGAATTCTACTTTTGCTAAATCAGTTAACAAGAAGAAAGTGCCCAACACTGCTTGGGTTGCTAAACACACTTAAAACTCATTGTGTGCATGGCAAAATGAAGAAGGTTATATGGATCATAGATGTTCCAGACATATGACAGGTGATAAGGCCCTGCTATCACAGTTTGAGGAGAAGGTTGGCCCTTTGGTGACCTTTAGAGACAACAGCAAAGGATTCACAATGGGATATTGCAAGATTATTTCTGGAAATGTTGTCATTAATGATGTAGCACTGGTAGATGGTCTTGAAGTGAATCTTCTCAGTGTTAGTTAATTTGCAGACAAAGGTTTTGAAGTTTTATTCAACAAAGAAGAATGCACTTTTATCAGCAAGAAAATTGGTGAAGTTGCTCTGAAAGGAGCAAAAAAAGGAAGCTTGTTAGTTGCAGACTTGGACTCAACAAATAAGGATGATATTTGTTGCTTCTACACCAAGGCATCAGAATAACAAAGCAAGCTATGGCATAAAAAGTTGTCTCACTTGAATTTCAAGGTAATTAACACCTTGGTCAAAAAGGAGTTAGTAAGAGACATGCCTAATCTGGAGTTTGCTCAAGTTGAAGTTTGTGAAGCTTGTCAGAAAGGAAAAATGAAAAGATCAAGTCACAAGTCAAAAACTATGAATTGTATAAGTGCACCATTACAACTTATTCACATGGATTTGTTTGGACCAGTAAATGTCTTATCAATTTCAAGAAATAAATACGCACTTGTGATGATGGATGATTTCTCAAGATACACTTGGGTAGAGTTCATGCACTCTAAAGATGAGACTCCACACATCATAATTAAGCACATCAAGAAGATAGAAAAATGGGTTGAAGGTCATAATTGTGTAAAAAGATTGAGAAGTGATAATGGAACAGAATTCAGGAATGTAATATTTAGTGAATTCTGTAAAAGAAAAGGCATTGTTCAAGAATTCTCGGCAGCTAGAACACATCAACAAAATGGAGTAGTTGAAAGAAAGAATAGAACATTAGTTAAAGCTGCTAGAACAATGATGCAAGATGCCAAGTTGCCAACAAGTTTCTGGGAAGAGGCTGTTAACACTGCATGTTATACTCAAAACAGATATCTCATCAACAAGGCTTATGGAAAATCACCTTACTCAATCATGTCTAATAGAAAGCCTAATGTAAAGCATCTTCATGTGTTTGGAAGCAAGTGTTATATTTTAAAAGACTACTCTGAATATGTGGATAAATTTTACTCAAAAGTTTTTGAAGCAATTTTTCTGGGATATTCATTGGATAGAACTGCCTACAAGGTCTATGTGATTGATCAAAAGAAGATTATGGAAAGCACAAATCTGAATTTTGATGATGACAAGTGTCTAGGCTTGGAATGCCTTGATGAAAATGAAGCTGAAGCCCTTGCATTTGAAAACCTCAATATTGATAGTGATTTTGATGGTGAAGATGAAGTCAATGCACTACGGATGTTAAAAGAAGAGATTACTGAACATAAAAATCATGGGAATGGAAGCTCATCTCAAACACCTGAATTTGATAGCATAAACTCAGGGGGAGAAAGAGAAGAAGGATCTACCAGTTATACCAATAATGAACAAAATGATGAAGGCACAAGTCATCAAACTCATACAAGGAAGTGGGATAGAAGTCACACTAGAGAAGCAATTATTGGTGATCCTACTACTGGCGTGAGGACTAGAAGTGCAACCGTTAATGAGTGCCTACATGCATGCTCTCTGTCTCAAATAGAACCCAAGAAAACTGAAGAAGCTCTAATGGATCCTGATTGGATATCTGCAATGCAAGAGGAGCTTAATCAGTTTGAAAGGAACAAAGTTTGGGAGTTAGAATCCTGCACCAAAGAATAGAAGCATTATTGGAACAAAATGGGTGTTCAGGAAGAAGATGGATAAATATGGTATAGTTACCAAAAATAAGGCAATGTTGGTTGCAAAAGGCTACTCACAAGAAGAAAGAATTGATTATGATGAAACTTTTGCTCCAGTTGCAAGACTTGAAATAATAAGGATTTTTCTAGCATTTGCTGCACATTCAAAGTTTAAAGTGTATCAAATGGATGTCAAGAGTGCCTTCCTAAATGGTGACTTAGAAGAAGAGGTTTATGTGCAACAGCCACTTGGATTTGAAGATCCAGAATTTCCAAATTGTGTGTACAAGTTACTCAAGGCTCTATATGGACTGAAGCAGGAACCTAGAGCTTGGTATGATACATTTTCAGAATTCCTACTGAAATATGGTTTTATTAGAGGTACTATAGATAAGACTCTCTTCTACAAGAAACATGGTGAATATATGATCCTAGTTCAGATCTATGTAGATGATATCATCTTTGGTTCTACAAATAAAAAGCTTTCTTAAAATTCTCCAAGCTTATATATAGAGAATATGAAATGAGTATGATGGGGGAATTAAGCTACTTTTTTGGACTACAAGTCAGTCAAAGAAGTGATGGAATCTTCATCAGCCAAACTAAGTATGTTAAATATTTATTGAAAAAGTTTGGCATGGTTGATTGTTCACCTGCATCTACACCTATGTCTACTGCAACAAAGTTGGATGAAGATAGAAAGGGCAAAAGTATAGATATTTCAAGCTATGGAGGAATGATTGGAACATTGCTTTACTTAACTACAAGTAGACCATACATCATGTTTGCAATATGTCTATATGCAAGATTTCAAGCCAATCCAAAAGAATCACATTTGATGGTTGTAAAGAGGATTTTCAGATACTTGAAGGGGACTTCAAACTTGGGATTATGGTATCCTAAGGGAACTGGTTTGAAGCTGTTGGCTACACAGATGAAGATTTTGCTGGATGCAAGGTTGACAGAAAAAATACTAGTGGAAGGTGTCAATTTCTTGTACAAAGACTTGTATCCTGGTATAGCAAGAAACAACAATCTGTATCAACTTCTATAGTAGAGGCTGAATACATAGTTACAGGAAGTTGTTGTGCTCAAGTGCTTTGGATTAGAAATCAGCTAATGGATTATGGTCTAGTGTTACACAAAATTCCTATTATGTGTGACAATACTAGTGCTATATCTATAATAGCTAATCTAGTTAACCATTCTAGAACAAAGCACATTGATGTAAGGATCACTTTATTAGAGAACAGGCTACAAATGGTACCATTAAGCTCATTTTTGTTCCAACAGAAAAACAATTAGTTGATATTTTTACTAAACCTTTGGATGAAGCAACTTTCACTAGACATGTAGGTGAAATTGGAATGCTTAACTCTTCATCCTAAGGCAAGAACTCAGCTAATGTGTTGCAGCAGATTAATTTCTAGTAAATCAAAATTAATTTGATTGAATTGGAAATTAACTGAAATATGAATTATAAATATTTCAGAAATCTCTACATATATATTTTTCAAAACAAAAATTTTTCTTGGAATTTTCAAATTCTAAGTAAACTGCTAAGCTGTTAATTTATATCCTTAATATGCAAAAATAACACAAGGCAGACTTAAACTGTTCAAAAGTATATAGAGAACTGAGTTCTCGATAAGTATAATTGACTTATCGACAAGTCATTTTAAGACTTCTCGAATGAGTTCTCGATAAGTCAATTTACTGACTTCTCGAGTGACTTCTCGATAAGCTTAATTATGACTTATCAATAAGTCATTGTAGAGTTCTCTACGGAGTTCTCTTCAAGAATTATTTTCAGACTTATCAATGAATCAAAACTAAAATAATTTAATCTGATAAATTATTTTGGTAAAATACTTTTGGCAAATTTATTCTGATTTTATTTTAATTTATTCAAATAAAAGTTGAAATTAATTTAGTCCAATTCTGGACAAACTGGGTATTTATTTGACATCTCGATAAGTCAATTTTTATTTCTCTATAAGAGTAATTTAAAATGACTTCTCGATATGTTTTTCATTTCTTAAATTGACTTCTCGATAAGTATACTCCAAACGTTTATATCTGACTTCCCGACAAGTCATTTACTTTTACTATAAATACCCATACATCTCGATACATATACATACAACTTTCGAGATCTCAAGTGACCTAGCTTTTCAATCCAAAACTGATTTCTCTCTCATTTTCACTCTTTTCTCACTAATTTCTTTTACCCACTAAACTTCATACTCATATCAATGACAACCAACAATATTGTACCCTTCATCCTCAAGGAGACCAACTTCCTTGCATTTCTGGATGCAAACCAAGCGCCTGAGATTTTCCAATGCTTTGTCAAGTTCTTATCTGAGACCTACTTTGTAGGTGCCCTTACTGCTAATCATGTGTTGTATTTGGATGTGTTAGGGGACTTTTGGAACACAGCTACAACAAGGATAATTGTGCATGAGAACCAAGCTGCAATAATTATGATAAACTGCACAATCAAGGGACAACAGGTGGAAATCTCTGAAAATGAAGTCAATTTGGCACTGGGCATTCCTACTGACAAGCTGGTGGAAGCTCCAACTCAGGATGAGCTATATGAATTCATGGACTTCATCAATTATTCTGAGAAGATCAACCTGGCCATCATGAACAAGAAGCATCTAAGGAGGGAATTGTTAGGTAATGAATCACACACGGAGGGGGGTGAATGTGTTTTTCTGATTTTAGGCTTTTCTTGAAAGATAACGGTTGCACAAAGTAAATTAAATCTTATATAGAAAAGTGTTCATGCAGAAATTAAACTTGCACAAAATAAAGAACACAGATCTTCAAAACTCACTTAATTTTTGTATTAAAAATTAAGATGCTTTGCTACAAAATTTCTAAGCTCTTCGAAGTTAAAGAGCTCAGCTTCTTCTCGAGAGTGTTACAGGAATTTTGATCTAAATTGTTACTTCTAACTAGAGGACCAGTGTGAACTTTATAGCTCAGTTAACTGCTGGTTTACACAGTGGATAATAAACATGCTATTAGCTTTTCTAAACTGTCACTTGTCATTTCTATTTATAGAAAAGCAAATCTTCCATTTATGGCTTATCATATCTTTAGCATCCCGTGTTTACTTTAAACTTCCTCTGTCAGTTAATCTTTGCCATTAATCTTGCATACTCTTCAAGCTGCTTTTTGTAAACTTGTCAATCCAGCTGTTGGATTGTTTGTTGATTGTTTATCTTGGATATTAAACTGATCTGCAATTCTGTACTTTGAGACTGTACTTCGAGATCTCCAGTTTGATTCATTTGAACACTTGATATCTCAATAAGTAAAAATGCTTATCGAGATCTCTAGTACTCCATAATGAGTTTAGCTTGTAGAGGTCTTCAGCTCATCGAGATCTCTAGTCTTCATAACTTCACTTGACTTGTAGATATCTCTGAGTTCTCGAATGGATATAGACTTGTCGATAACTCTGAGTTCTCTAGTGAAGGAATGACTTGTCGATATCTTTTTGAGTTCTTGAGGAGTTTTTCTGACTTCTCTACTCCCGGTGGATATTGCTTATCCGTTGAGTAGATATTGCTCATCCGTCGAGTAGCTTATCCGTCGAGTAGATGTTATTCATCCATCGACTGGATATATAGCTCATCCGTCGAGTAGATATTGCTTATCCGTCAGTACTCTCTGGAGTTTGAATGACTTCTCGATAAGTCATTCTGGAGTTCTCGAATGACTTCTCTATAACATTAAATCTGTGACTTGTAGAGATCTTGACTTAGAACATTTTTCTCCAAACAGATTTATTCAACTCCAGCCTTCTTCAAAATTCTTCTGAGGCATGATCTTCTTCCAGATAAAATCCTTAGACTTGATACTGTTTTAGGAAAAGGATTTCAGACTGCTCTTTTGCATTTTTATAGACTTTAAGTGTTACAAGTACAGAATACAAATTTAGATAACAATACAACTTACTTAGGGTTGGCCCCAAGCTTAACTGATTACTGAAAATAACTATTTATTAATCTTCCATTCAGATCATAGATGATAATGACATTGTTAGCTCCAGTCATCTTTGACATCATCTATTATATATTACAATCTCCCCCAACTTGTTCATTATGAAATTATGCACAAGTTCTAATTGATGATGTCAAAACTTTATCTAAATGCAGAACCCAATTTTCCCATCTGACCTTCTTTTGTGAGTTGCATTTAGATTTATTCTTCCTTCTCCCCCTATCTAGAAAAAGAATATTATTATCTGGCAACACCCATTAGCTGTTTTGGCATTTAGATATATTCTCCCCCTTTTTGACATTATCTTCATGAAGAAAGATCCAGCTAGATGCACATTGTTCAAGCTTTTGTCAATGTTCAAGTAGAACACTATCAGCAGCTTCAAGTTTTAGTGAAGTCTGTAGTGATGAGTTTACCAAGTAGATTAGAATAGGAAAATCCTAAGCTCTCTGTTCTTTTATATAAGTAGTCTCACTACTTCTCACTGCACTATCCTCATGACTTTTAAGAGTCAGAGTAACCTCACAAGGATTGCTAAATCCAGACACTCATTCTACCTCTCCTTTTGCCGGGAAGGATCCTGCCTCTCTTATTTTCTGTTTTTCTCTCAATCTTTTCTCTCATTCTCACACGAAAGGCTCAGTTGAGTTTGACTTACAGAAATAAGAGGTGGATGAGAAGAGTTGTCTCATATGATTAGGGGTAATCCATATAGGTCTAATCATACTCATTTCATCAGAGGAGTGAGTTCATAAACATCTATGACTAGGATCATAGTTTGATTCACAGATTGTTCTATGGTTTTGACAGTGTGTTGTCCTTCACTTATAGTGGGAACCTCCAATTGAATTGGAGGGGATTTGACTGGGTTACTGTCATGTGCACCAACCTCAAACCCTTGTATGTCTTGCAACATACTGGAACTTGAATGTGCTATGCTTGCCTTTCTCGTGACATTGTCATAGGCGATTGTTCTTCTAGCTTTGACTGCTAAGGCGGCTTCTGCTAGAGTTATGAGGGGAGTTGTTCCTTCATAAGGAACCTCCAATTGAATTGGAGAGGATTTAGATAGCCCCCCCTTAGGAGTACTACCCTCAAACATTCAGTCTGTGAGGATTGTTTTGCACATGAAGGTGCATTAGTGATATTCATGAAAAACTGATAAGTTTCCATGTTTGTGATACTAGTTCCTTTTTCTCAAACAACAAAACAACTGAAGAACATTTTGGTGATTATGTCCTTTTGTAAAACAAGTTCCTTTTGAGAGTTACCTGAGTGGGATTGTGTTTGAGTTTGTGTTTATGTTGCTATGCCTGGGTAAACTGCGGTTTGGTTTTGAAATGTTTTAGCTGCAGTTTTAGCAAAAATACCTGTGAATTGATTATTTGAATTCCCTGTTGATGTCTTGTATTAGACCTGTAATGTATTGAACAAATTTATCTTTTTAGAGTTTCATTAGACAAATACATTGTAAGATATTTTAGTTGCAAGCATTATTGCAGAGAAGACAAAATTCAATATAGATATAAGCACATAGTAATTATTACACAAACAAGAAATTGAAAGACAGGAATCAGAACTTTCATTAAAAATGGAAACATAGTACATTAAGACATAGATTTAACAAGTAAATCCAAATCCAAACTACTCTAGTTCGGGCTTCTTCTTCTCTGCCTCCAACCTCCTTGCCATGCGCTCGTACGCTCTGGACATGGAGTTTGCAAGAGAAATGATTCTCTCCTGCAGCTCCAGAGCAGCAAGTCGTTGCTGCTCAGCTACCCTGGTCCGTCTCTCCTGCTCAAAAAAGACTTCCATCTCAAAGAAAAGAATACCAAGTTGATCATCCCATGAGAGTTCATCAAAGATCTCTCGTGGAAGATCAAAAGGGCTGCATACGAACCCCTTGATGCGGATTTGAAGTCCAAAATGGTCATAATAGACCTTATTGTCAGTCAAGTATTGAGCTTGAAGATAAACACCGTGGTTGAGTGTGTGAAAAACGGGGGCAACCATTGGAGCGAAAAGAACAATAGGTGAGTTTTGAGGCTAAAATAGTTTGTTAGAAAGAGAGTGGGGATGAATGATATAGAGGGAGGCGTTTTTAATTTATAGAGGAAGTAAAGATAGAAACCAATAGACTCTTGAGTTGCCCGGATAATACGAATAATAAACACATACGCATATTTGACAGTTAGAAATGACTAGTTACTATTCCCCATGCAAGTACTCAAGAATATTAGTTTACTTTACAGAGTGACTATTCCCCATGCAAATAAGCACGTACTCCCTACACAAAAAGTAACTCCTCCTATCAACATTCAGTCAAATAAATTAACCACTATCAACATACTCAAAGCAACACAAATAATGTATTAGTCTACTAACATTGGACTAAACTATTTCCACGTAAACAATAAATCATATAAACATGTAAATGTGTCAATAAGTCAGAGAAATTAGAGATAAAGTATGTCAAAAGTATTTTTCTGAACAGAATTTATGAATTAAATTTGTCCAGTTTTTCATACTTTTTACATCTTTTGATCTGTTATTTATAAGTTCATATACTGAGGATATGAAGTAATAAATATTCAGTTTACTTAGAATTTTGAAAAATTCCAAGTTCAAATTAATCGAGAAGTCTAGGTATTTATAGTGAAAGTAGATTACTTGTCGAGAACTCAAAAATAGACATTTGGAGTTGTCTATCGAGAAGTCATTTAAAGAAGTGAAGTACATGTCGAGAAGTCGTTTTAAATTACTCTTATAAAGAACTCAAACTTGACTTATCGAAATGTCAAATAAATACCCAGTTTGTCCAATTTAATCAAATTAACTTTGATTTACTGGAGATTAATCTGCTACATAACATTAGCTGAGTTCTTGCCTTAGGATGGAGAATGGAGCATTCCAATTTCACCTACAAGTCTAGTGAAAGTTGCTTCATCCAAAGGTTTAGTAAAAATGTCAGCTAGTTGTTTTCTGTTGGTACAAAAATGAACTCAATGGTACCATTAGTAGCATGTTCTCTAATAAAATGATACCTCATATCAATGTGCTTTGTCCTAGAATGATTTACTGAATTAGCTACTATAGATATAGCACTAGTATGTCACACATGATAGGAATTTTGTGTAACACTAGGCCATAATCCATTAGCTGATTTCTAATCCAAAGCACTTGAGCACAACAACTCCCTGCAGCTATGTATTCAGCTTCAGCTGTAGAAGTTGATACAGATTGTTGTTTCTTGTTGTACTAAGATACAAGTCTTTGTCCAAGAAATTGACGGCTTCCACTGGTACTCTTTCTGTCAACCCTGCATCCAGCAAAATCTGCATCTGTGTATCCAACAGCTTCAAAACCAGTTCCCTTAGGATACCATAATCCCAAGTTTGGAGTTCCCTTCAAATATCTGAAAATCCTCTTTACAGCCGTCAAATGTGATTCTTTTGGATTGGCTTGAAATCTTGCACATAGACATGTTACAAACATGATGTCTGGTCTACTTGCTGTTAAGTAAAGCAATGATCCAATCATCCCTCTGTAGCTTGAGATATCTATACTCTTACCCTTTTTATCCTCATCCAACTTTGTTGCAGTAGACATAGGTGTAGATGCAGGTGAACAATCAACCATTCCAAACTTTTTCAAAAGATCCTTGACATATTTAGTTTGGCTTATGAAGATACCATCACTTCTTTGGCTGACTTGAAGTCCAAGGAAGTAACTCAGTTCCCCCATTATACTCATTTCATATTCACTCTGCATAATCTTGTAGAATCTTTGGCACAACTTCTCATTAGTAGAGCCAAAGATGATATCATCCACATAGATCTGAACTAGGATCATATCTTCACCATGTTTCTTGTAGAAGAGAGTCTTGTCTATGGTTCCTCTAATAAAACCATGTTTCAGTAAGAAATCTAACAGTGTGTCATACCAAGCTCTAGGTTCCTGCTTTAGTCCATATAGAGCCTTGAGTAACTTATACACAAAGTTAGGAAATTTTGGATCCTCGAGGTCAGCAGGTTGTTGCACATAAACTTCTTCTTCTAACTCACCATTCAGAAAGGCACTTTTGACATTCATTTGATACACTTTGAAATTTGAATGTGCAGCAAATGCTAGAAAAATTCTTATAGCTTTAAGTCTTGCAACAGGAGAAAAAGTTTCATCATAATCAATTCCTTCTTCTTGCGAGTAGCCTTTAGCAACCAACCTTGTTTTTTTCTGGTAACTATACCATTTTCATCCGTTTTGTTCCTGAACACCCATTTTGTTCCAATAATGCTTCTATTCTTTGGTGCAGGAACTAACTTCCAGACTTTACTTCTTTCAAACTGATTCAGCTCTTCCTGCATGGCAGATATCCAGTCAGGATCCAATAGAGCTTCATCAATTTTCTTAGGCTTTACTTGGGACAGAAAATATGCATGTAGGCACTCATTAGCAGTTGCACTAATAGTTCTCACACCAGCAGTAGGATAACCAATAATTGCTTCTCTGGAGTGACTTTTATCCCAGTTTCTTGTGTGAGTGTGTTGACTTGTGCCTTCATCATTTTCTTCATTATTGGTGTGACTGTTAGATCCTTCTTCTCTTTCTCCCCCTGAGTTTGTGCCATCAACTCAGGTGTTTGAGATGAGCTTCCATTCTCATGATTTTCCTGTTCGGTAGACTCTTCATTCATCATTTGTTGTGCAATACCTTCATCTTCTTCATCAGAATCACTATCAATGTTGAGTTTTTCAAATGCAAGGGCTTCAGCTTCATTGTGATCAAGGCATTCCAAGCCTAGACACTTGTCATCATCAAAGGTCACATATGTGCTTTCCATGATCTTCTTTTGGTCAATCACATAGACTTTGTAGGTTGTTCTTTCCAGTGAATATCCCAGAAAAATTGATTCAAAGACCTTTGAGACAAATTTTCCCACATATTCAGAATTGTCTTTCAAAATGTAACACTTGCTTCCAAACACATAAAGATGTTTTACAATAGGCTTTCTCTTAGACATGATTGAGTAGGGTGACTTGCCATGTGCCTTGTTAATGAGATATTTGTTCTGTGTATAACATGCAGTGTTGACAGCCTCTTCCCAGAAACTTGTTGGAAACTTGGCATCTTGCAGCATTGTTCTAGCAGCTTCAACCAATGTTCAGTTCTTTCTCTCAACTACTCCATTTTGTTGAGGTGTCCAGGCAGCTGAGAACTCTTGAACAATGCCTTTGCCTTTGCAGAATCCATTTAATGTAGCATTTCTGAATTATGTTCCATTGTCACTTCTCAGTCTTTTCACACAATTGTAATCCTCAGCCTGTTTTTCTATCTTCTTAATGTGCTCAGTTATGATATGTGGAGTTTCATCTTTAGAGTTCATAAATTTTACCCAAGTGTATCTTGAGAAATCATCCACCATCACAAGTGCATATATGTTCCTTGAAATAGATAAGACATTTACTAGGCCAAACAAGTCCATGTGAATTAGTTGCAAGGGTGCACTAATAGAATTCACAGTTTTTGACTTGTGACTAGATCTTTTCATCTTTCCTTTCTGACAAACTTCACAGACTTCAACTTGAGCAAACTCCAGCTTGGGCATGTCTCTCACTAACTACTTTTTTACTAAGTTATTAATTGCCTTGAAATTCAAGTGAGACAGCTTCTTATGCCATAGCTTGCTTTGTTCTTCTGATGCCTTGGTGTAGAAGCAACAAATACCATCCTTATTTGTTGAGTCCAAATCTGTAACAAACAAGCTTCCTTTTCTTGCTCCTTTCAGAGCAATTTCACCAGTTTTCTTGCTGATAAAAGTGCATTCTTCTTTGTTGAATAAAACTTCAAACCCTTTGTCTGCAAATTGGCTAACACTGAGAAGATTCACCTCAAGACCAACTACTAATGCTACATCATTAATGACAACATTTTCAGAAACAATCTTGCCATATCCCATTGTGAATCCTTTGTTGTTGTCTCTAAAGGTCACCAATGGGTCAGCTTTCTCCTCGAACTGTGATAGCAGGGCCTTATCACCTGTCATATGTCTGGAACATCCACTGTCAATGATCCATATGACTTTCTTCACTTTTCCCTGCACATAATGAGATTCAGGTGTGTTTAGTAACCCAAGCAGTGTTGGGTACTTTCTTCTTGTTAACTGATTTAGCAGAAGTAGAGTGATTTGTTTCAGATAAAATAGAGTTCAATGATTGTTGTACATATTTCCTTTCTGATGTAGACTCAATTTGTGTTTCTCTTAAGTCTACTCTCAGTTTGTGACAACTCTTCATCACTTTCAAGTTATAAGGGATGCAATCAAACTTATCACAGAATGAGTAGGGATCATCTAAATCTGCTTCATTGTATTTGCAGGTTCCTTCGATTGTCTTACTAACACCCTTTTTACAAAGATGGGTTAGATGATTTGTAGAACTACATATTCCACACTTCTTGACAGGAATGTCTGCAACATAGTTCAGATTGTTGCTTTTGTTTTTCCCAATTCTTCCACTTCTATATTTCTTCTTCTTACTTGCATCTTTAATCTTGATTTCTTTGACAGGAGTCTTGGCACTTCGGTTGTCCATGAGATTTTCTTCAGCCTTGGAAGATTGAATTGAATCTGCATTCTTCTTTTCATTATCCTCATCTGCAATTTCTTGCTTGATAATCAATTCTTCTTCACTGAAGTTTACCTCACAAGTCTTAAATACTGATGACCCAACATTTTTCAGCATTGCCGGAACATTTTCACTATTTGTTGCTTTTTCTCTGTCACCAATGTTTTTCTTCTTGCTGTTTAAGGTATTATAATCAAGACCAATGGCAATATTTGCACATGGTTTGTTATTCTCATGGTACTGACCAACCAATTCAAATGCAACCCTAAACCCTAAACCCTAAATTAATAGGAGTTAATGGTTATTTTAAATTTATGCTCAGAAAGACCTAGGCGGAGGCCGGGGCGGATTGGTGCGATTTTAGGCTAAAACTGAAACAGCATATTCTCGGTTTTTGAAATTAAAAAATTGAATTCGCAACCACAACTGTTGGTTCGGTTTAATTTAAAAAAATTTGGTTCGATTACAATCAGATCGATTCAATTTAAAAACTGCATCATAAAAATTTTAAGTTACGGTTTTTTCAGGATTAATAAATGGAGTGACTATTTGTGATGGTGGTGAGCTAACTGCTACGGATAATGTTAGGTCACACACACACTGTAGAGGGGGTGAATACAGTGTAAAGTACACTCAAATCGAACTTAAAGAACTTGAGTAACAGAAAACAAACTTTATTGAAACAATAAACTCTGTTACAATATAGAACTGTTACCTCTCAGTGATGAACAAATATCACGAGAGCTGCTAGGGTTATATAGAATAATAACTTCGATAATGATAACACTTATAGTGTAAACCCTATGCCTGTGTTTATATACTACACAGTTACAAGATAATCGCTAATTGATATGGAATATAATTCTACTTCCTAAAATATATCAATCAGATATCTTCTATTCCAAGTATTCCATTCTTCACGGAATTCCTTCTTCATGCATATCTCTTCTTATGTTTTATCTCTATCTTCTTTCCTTTAATCAGCTACTGTCCTTATCTGATTGTCCTTCAACACTTAAGTTCTGATATCTATCTTCTGATGATTATCTCCTGATAATATAAGTACTGATATCCTTAAATCCTGACTTCCAGTATAAGTACTGATCTATAGTTAAGTACTGATCTATCCTGTTCACACAAGATCTGAAAGCTAAACATAAAACATATTAGCCATGACATTATCAAATATATCTAACAATCTCCCCCAACTTGTAAATTAACAAAATATACAAGTTAAACAAATATTTGATGATGTCAAAAACATTAAGTACAAATGCATGAGAAATAGAATAGATAACTACAACTTACAGTCCTTAAAGTTTTACCAATTTCAACTTCTGATAACAACTTCAATCTGCATAAATATCAGAATTTAAGCAGTTGTAGATCTTCGACTTGGCTTCATCATCTTCTGATCTCTCTGATGTCAGGAGTTGTTCTGAGATAGTTCTTCAACAAACATTTCTCAGCATATCTTAGTTCATCAATCATTCTCCTTTTAACACCTTTAAGCTCTGCAGTATCTTCACCAGTTTGAAAGATTGCAGCTCTGAGATCATTAATCTTTGCTTTCCTTAACTCCTGGTCTAGTCTTATGACATAAGCTTTGTCAGATTCAAGATTGAATTCAAGTCCCTTAATACCAAGATACGTTCTGATCTGTGCAGTATTAGGCTTCATATCAACAATATCCCCATTGTGATCTCTGTACTTTGGAACATATCTGCTGTCAGACTTAACAGAATAAAGCCTTTTCTGTCTCTGAATCTGTTCTTTTAAGTAGTTTGCAGCAGTCTCTGTTATTCTGTCATCCACTTGAAGTAAGAAAAGTACATGCTCCAATTCTTCAAAATACTTCAAAGGAATGGCATTTTGTCTTATATGATAAACCCTACCATCTGTCATGAAATACAACATGATGTATTCTTTCAAGTAGGTATGGTAAACCATCTGTACAGATTCTAGTTGATTCAATCTCTCAGGAGTTGCTCCAATACCTGGTTCACTCAAGGAAGTTGGATCATCGGTAGTGTTGTGTACTCTTCTTTCATCAGCACTTCCCAATCCAGTTTTATCTCTAGCTTCCTTTCCAGTAACTACTCTTGCTTCAAAACCACTTGGAGTAGTCTTCAAAGATTGAGTCTGTTTTGCTTTAGTGAATCCTGGTAGGAGTGTTTTAGATCTATTTTCTGATATCAAGTTAACTTGAGCACTGTCAGAGGTTACTTGCTTCTTCTGAATATCAGAACTTACAATTTCTTGACTCTGAACAACTTGAGCCATGTCAGAGGTTGTTTTAAGAACTTTTCTTGAAGTCAGAGCAAGATCATCTTTTCCATCAGTAATTTCTTCTTCCTTAGGAGGTACATAAGGCTTGATAGGTTCACCAACCTTTTCTTTACCCTTGGATCTTGGATCTATCTGTGGTTGTGATCTAGCCAAAGTTTCTTCAGTATGTATCCTTTCTTTGATCACAATGCCTTTAGGTTTTGGAAGTAACTTTTTACCAGAAGCTTCAGATTTAGATGTGACTTTCTCTGATTTAAGTCTGGCTTCTTCTTCCTTTAAACTTTCCAAGTCCATCCCTGGATTTTCTTGAAGAAATAACTGTCTTGACATTTCCTCATCAAGATCTAGAAGTTCATCAGAACTTATCCTTTTACCAGCAGCATAACTTATTCTTTTCCCAGTATCAGAACTTGTTCTGTGACTAGCTTGTCTTGATGTAAACCTTCTACCTTGACTATGACCACTACCCATTCTAGAGTTTCCTTGGTCATCTTTTCCATCATCATTTCCTTGCAGTGTCTTGTTGGTTTTGCATTTGGACTTAATTACCTTCTCCCCCTTTTTGGCATCAGCAGGTAATAAAAGAGAGATAAGTAGTTCCACTGAGGTCTGGATTTCAGTAAGTTGCGATTGCTGAGAAGCTTGATTTATCAGAATTTGATCAATCCGAGCTTGTTGCTTCTCTTGAGTTTTCTCAATATAAGCAACCCTGTCAATGGTAGGTTGGAAGAACTTTTTCTTATCAATTTTCCAAACTTGTTCCTGTTTGATAAAGTTCTCCTGAATCTTGTGTAGCTCTGCATGAGTGTTGGAATGAAGACCTTGTAGATGTTTAGTACTCAATGCAGTGACTCTAAGCTGGGTTTAAAATCATCATAATGTAACATTTCATCAGCTTTAGTCAAGTGCTCAGCAAGATGTAAAGCATTTGGAACAAATGAAACTGAGTTCCATTCCTTAGTCCACTCCTGACCTGCAGGAGTTTCACTCCAAGGTACTGGTGCATCCCTGATAACAAACTCCTTTACCAGTTCAGACTTAGGAAGAGTCAGTGGAGGAGTATGTCCTGAAGGACCTGCTTCATCAGCTAGCAGCCTCACCAGTATCTCCAACATTTGCAGCATCAGAACTTAGAGAATCAGTATCTTCTGATAAGACAACAGTGTGAGTAGCAATGGAGGCTTCAACATCCTCTAATTGCTGATCTGATACTAAGTTCTGATCAACAGCCATATCCCGATGCTCACCTAAAATCTGATCATCAGCATCTTGATAGAGAGAAGGTGTTAGTGATAACTCAGGAGTTTGAACAGCATCAGTAACAGGTGTTGTGGAAGGATTATTTACTGTTGGAGCTTCTAAGAAAAGTATTTCAGGCACAACCAGGTTCTGAATATCAATTTCAGCACTTGTGCCTGGATCAACAAGAGACACAGAAGGTGAATTAGCCTTGTCAGATACAGGTTCCTGAGATGGAGTTGATGGAGAAGAAGTGACTGGAGCAAATTCCTTGTCTTGTGAGATCAGAGATTCCTGATCCCCTTCCTTAGCTGCTTCCTCCTCATCATCTGAAACTGGCCTTTGTGCCCTCTGTTTCTTGTACTTCCTTGTTGATTTGGATTCCTTGGGAGTTTCAGGAACCGTCATACATCTAAGCCTCTTGAGAAGCCTAGAACCCCCAATTGCAGAATCCTTCTGAGAAGTTGCCTTCTCAGCTTCATTTACCACAGGTTCTGAAGAGGGAATCTGATCCTCAGAATCTGATTCATCTCTCAAAGTAATGCTTCTCCTCTTTTGAGGTGTTTGAGGAACAGTCTTTGTTCTCTTTGGCTTAGAGGATGTAGGCTTCACAGTAGGTGCTGAAGAAGAAGGTTGAGCAGTCTGTGAAGTGGAGAGATAGGATTTGAGATAAGTTCTGAGGGTAGGTTGAGTAGAATGAGAGGTAGGTACTGAGGTTGATGGATTTTGATTATGGTGAGTTGGTTGAACATTTGAGTAAACAGATTTGTAAGTAGCAGGATCAGCATTTACCAGAATCTATTTCACAGACTGAGGAATCTGTAATTGTCTCACCATTGATTTCTTTGTGTCAGCATTGATCAGGTCGTTAAAGTACCTTTTTGCAACCTTAAAAGGTGGGGTTTGAGTGCTGACTAACTGGGGTTCAGCAGTACAATACGTATAAATAAGTTGACAGAATCTAGCAAAATAAACAACATCTCGATCCTCTGTCATCCTATCCCCAATAAAACCAATTATTCCAGTTGCAAAATCAAAATGAGTTTGATGGATAATAGCATACCCGATGTGCTGACTCAGAATTGGGATGGCATCAAAATTTGAACACTTGTTGCCAAAAGCCTTGGTGATGCAATCGAAGAAGAAACTCCATTCTCTTCTGATATTAGCCCATTTCAACTGTCCAAGTTTCGTCAGACTCTTTTCATATCCCAAATCAGTCATTAACCCCCGAAGTTCTGATTCCTCTGGTATAGAGAAGGTACAATCTTCTGGAAGATGTAATGCTCTTCGTACTGTACCAGGAGTGACTACATAGGATGAGTCACCCACTTGGAAGATAATACTGGGAGTTCCTCATTTACCACCATCATCAAAAACTCCAGTCCTCCAGAACCGCAGAACTTGTTGACTTGAAAATAATTCAGGCTGAGTTAAGGCGTACCCAACCTCACTATGTGCAAGAAGATCTTGCACAAAGTGCAATTCAGATGGAGCTTCAGCATGATCAAGAATTGCAGTATAGTTATTTGGAACAAACTTTGCTCCATCAATGATTAAATCCTTTGGTGCCATGTGAAAAAATATTGAGATTCAAGTATGCCTGTTAGGTGTTTGAGATAATGTCTGTATGAAAAACCAACGTGAGAAAGAATGAGAAATAGAGTAAAAGTAAGAAGAGAGATAAAGTATAAAGAAAATAAAAGATTAAAGAAATCTTCTCTCTGTTGTTCTTATACTCTAAAAAAAAATGTTACCGTTGGACACTTGTCAGACATGCAGTAATAACGGATAGTTACTGGGCTCGAGAAAACAGGAATGATTACTTACCCAGTTGCCTTGTTTCAAGAAAAAATCGTTCCATTTATCAAGAGACACAGTTTTAATTCAAAATTTAAACCGTTAGCACTGATTGAATTATTTTTCACTGCAACATTAATATTCTGAAAATGAATCATGTTAAAAATGACCGAGATAATTTCGATGAATAAGTGCTGACAGAGAATCAGAACTTAAATAAAGACAAAATTTAAATGGTCATCAGAATATCAAGCAGGATTTAACAACACAAGATAAAATAACTCAGAGACAAAATCTTGAAGTAAAAACAGTTTTCATTAATATATCAAGTCAATACATATATGAAATAGAAATTACATCAAGACAAGATTTTCCCTAAGCTTCTAATCCTAACGTCAACAGCTGTAGTCCTAGCTAAGAAGCCTGACAAAGCTGAGGATGAAGAAGAACAGGAAGAAGACGAGATTAAGTTATCTTCCTCTTCCTATCTTTGACGAACAAGATGGCGAGTCGTATGATTCACTCTTGCTGACGGATAGCTTCCCGCCTTTCCTCCTCCAATTGCTCCAGATGGCGATGGTAGTCCATATAGAAGAATAGGAGGTGAGTTAGCACCTCCTGTGGGACAGAATCCCAGATCTCCTCAGGAATGGCTGTTACATGCCACTCCTGCTGCCAGTCGGCACGACTGAGCTCCATTGTGAAGGTTTGTGTGTTCAAAAACATGTTGTATCGAACCATTGTGTTTTTGACAGAAGAAGGAGGATAAGTGTGTGAGAAGAATGTGATGGAAAGACTGAAGTGAAGTGGTTGTTTATATAGGCAAAAGAATGCCAAGAGACGCAAAGATATTTAATGCTGACAGGTAGAATTAATTCTACCTCGTCTCCCTAGACTTTGAAAAAGAATAATAGTCATTGGAAAGAGGAATCATGGTATAGACCGCACAAGACACAAGAAACAGTGGACTGTTCAAGTACAAAACCATTAATCCTAATCATAGTGACTATTAATCTTCCACTTCAACATATGCGAGTACAAACTGAGACTGTTATTAAGTTTCATTCAAAAATAAGCCAAGTAAAGGATTAGACTGAGAAATCAGAACTTAGACCTATACCAGAACATAACAGTCATCAGAACATAATTTCTTAACTTGAAACAGGAATGCTCATCTTAGTAAATCCTTATACAAGTTCTTAGTTATGAACGTCAGAACTGAATCATCAGAACGTGTAACTAGAACTTGTCCTCAGAATTTGTGCAAAAATGACACAATGACTGTTTATCTAAAATAACATTGACCACCACAGAAATTTTCATCATTCAGATGGAGTGATTAGTGTGTGCATTAAGCTAAATAACAGACAAAGAGTAAAGTCTGATTCACTTCAGTACATCTTAGAAATAAGGCATAACTAAAATTTTGCTAAAGAGCTGTCATTATCCTGAAACCTACTGATGAATGAGTTCATGCTTGAGTCCACCTCAACTGTTTTGTGCTAATTTTATGCATCTTTTGAAATTCTATTATACAGTGGCTTCTCAGTGTAAGTGAGTCACGACTGTTTATCAGAATTTATGCTATTATCAGAGTATTTCTCCAGTAATCATAGAGTGTGAAAAGTCACCAAGAAAATATTTTGCTTTTCTAATGCATATTTACTTAATACCAGCAATGCACTTGGGTCGTCCCTTTCACATTTTTACTCTAGATCTCAAAGGAGTACCTGATTTTATTCTTTAATCTTTTTGCTTTTTCTTTTGATAAGAGAGGTCTATCAGCACTTAGTGCACTCAGCAGTTTTACTAGTATCAGAACTTAACAGATGAGTAGCATTATTCTAATTTGTGACTTAGTAATAAGATATACAAAGTGAACTTCACTAAGCTCAATTATCAGAATTTGCTAGTGTCATAAAATTTCCACTGAAATAATTACTTCTTCCATGGAATCATTTGTTTATTGAAGACTACTAGGTCAGTATCTACCACAGTTATCCTCATAGGATTGAATAGGTACTAGAACAAACATATCACTTATCAGAGTTTAGAAACATATATCAGACAACAGTCAGTACTTAAAGACATTTATCAATTAAGCACAGAATACACAATGAGATTAATTCTGTAAATACTGAGCATAAAGTCTGATAACACAGAACAAGTCTAGGCAGATTTAAAGAAAGAACCTGAAACCATTCCAAGTTCATTTACCAATCTTGTAAAAGTAGCTTCACATAATGGTTTTGTAAAGATATCTGCCAACTATTGATCTATGGGAACAAAATGCAATTTCACTGTACCTTCATCCACATGTTCCCTGATGAAGTGGTACCTGATGCTGATGTGCTTTGTCATTGAGTGTTGAACTGGATTACCTGTCATAGCAATAGCACTTTGATTATCACAGTAAATAGGGATTTTGAAATATGTTAACCCATAATCCAGTAACTGATTCTTCATCCAAAGATTCTGTGCACAACAGCTTCCTGCAACAATATACTCTGCTTCTGCAGTTGATGTGGAAATTGACTTTTGTTTCTTGCTGTACCAAGAAACCAATCTGCCTCCAAGAAATTGGCAGCTTCCACTTGTACTTTTCCTGTCAATTTTGCAACCTGCAAAATCTGCATCTGAGTAACCTATTAGTCTAAAATCTGATTCTCTAGGATACCATAATCCCAGAGCAGTTGTTCCTTTAAGATACTTAAAGATTCTTTTTACAGCTGTTAAGTGAGGTTCTCTTGGATCTGCTTGAAATCTTGCACAAAGACAGGTAGCATACATGATATCAGGTCTACTAGCAGTTAGATAGAGTAGAGAGCCAATCATACCTCTGTAGTCAGTAATATCTACTGATTTACCGGTATCCTTATCCAGTTTTGTTGCAGTGGCCATTGGAGTGGATGCACTTGAACAATCTTGCATTTCAAATTTCTTTAGCAAGTTTCTGGTGTACATGGTTTGACAAATAAAAGTGCCTTCCTCATTCTGCTTGACTTGAAGGCCCATAAAATAGCTAAGTTCCCCCATCATACTCATCTGATATCTTGACTGCATTAGTTTGGCAAACTTCTTGCAAAGTTTGTCATTTGTAGATCCAAAAATGATATCATCAACATAAATCTGGACCATAAGTAAGTCCTTTCCATGGTTGAGGTAGAACAGTGTTTTGTCTATTGTTCCTCTGTTGAATCCACTTTCTAGAAGAAATTGAGCTAAAGTCTCATACCATGCTCTAGGAGCTTGCTTAAGTCCATAAAGTGCTTTATCAAGCCTGTAGACATAATCTGAATGTTTGGTATCTACAAAACCTGGAGGTCGTTCAACATATACCTCTTCCTCCAATTCTCCATTGAGAAAAGCACTTTTCACATCCATTTGAAAGACAGTAAACTTTTTGTGAGCAGCATAAGCCAAAAATATCCTTATGGCTTCTAACCTAGCAACTGGTGCAAATGTTTCATCATAATCAATTTCCTCCTGTTGAGAATATCCTTTTGCAACCAGCTTTGCCTTATTCCTTGTAATTATGCCATCACTATCAGTTTTATTTCTGAATACCCACTTTGTACCAACAACAGATCTATTTTTTGGTCTTGGCACTAGGGTCCAGACTTTGTTTCTTTCAAATTCATTCAACTCTTCCTGCATTGCTTGCACCCAATCAGCATCTTGAAGAGCTTCTTCTACTTTCTTTGGCTCAGTCTGAGAGAGAAAAGAATTGTATAGACACTCATTTGAAGTACCTGTTCTAGTTCTGACACCTGCATCAAGATTTCCAATTATCAAATCAGGTGTATGTGATTTTGTCCACTTCCTTGCAGATGAAATGTTTTCTCTAGAACTGGATGCTCCCCCGTGATCCATGCTATCTTCATTTTCATTTTCTGATGCTCCCCCTGAAACTATGCTCTCTGAGTTGGATTCTTCAGTATTTAGATTTTCAGCACTATCAGAACTTGGCTTATCAGAACTTGACGAATCAGAACTTGAAGAGCCAGATGCATGTTCTGATGTTTTTTGAGATGTGGTAGGATCTTGGGTATGCTCCCCCTGCATAGGTGCATCTTCCTTTAACGTAGTCACCACAGTTTCAATAACATCAGAGTTTAATCCGTCAGAGTTTGTAGTATCAGGACTTAGACTGTCAGGTTTTTCAGTATCAGAATATGAGTCTTCATTTTCAAATCTCAGCTGATCATGGTCAACGAAATCTTTAAGACCAGTGATCTTCTTGTCATCAAAAGAGACATTGATAGATTTCATGACCACTTTTGTTCTCAAATCATAGACTCTGAAGGCTTTTGTGGAAAGTGGATATCCAACAAAGATTCCTTCATCAGCTTTTAGATCAAACTTTGATAGCTGTTCAGGATGAGTCTTGAGAACAAAACACTTGCATCCAAATACATGAAAATATTTCATATTTGGCTTCTTTTTCTTCACCATCTCATATGGTGTTTTTCCATGCTTGTTAATGAGTGTTGCATTTTGAGTAAAACAAGCAGTCTGCACAGCTTCAGCCCAGAAATAGGTTGGAAGCTTTGCTTCTTCAAGCATTGTACGTGCAGCTTCAATGAGAGTTCTATTCTTCCTTTCAACAACTCCATTTTGCTGTGGAGTTCCAGGAGCAGAAAATTCCTGCTTTATTCCATGGCTTTTGCAGAACTCTTCCATTATCAAATTCTTGAACTCAGTGCCATTATCACTTCTTAAAATTTTCACAGAATCTTTGACCATTTTATCCAGCTGTTTGACATGATCAATCAAGATAGATGCAGTTTCACTTTTTGTGTGCAAGAAATACACCCATGTGTATCTGGTGAACTCATCCACTATGACCAACGCATACTTCATCTTTGCAATAGACATGACATTTACTGGACCAAATAGATCAACATGTATAAGATGATAAGGCTCAAGAATTGATGATTCAGTCTTGCTCTTGAATGAAGATTTTCTTTGTTTGGCTTTCTGACATGAATCACAAAGACCATCAGGAGCAAATACTGTGTTTGGCAATCCTCTCACAAGATCTTTCTTGACCAGTTCATTTATATTGTAGAAATTTAAATGAGAGAGTTTCTTATGCCAATTCCAGCTTTCTTCAATTGATGCTCTACTTAACAGACAGATTGCAGAGCCATCAGTACTTGTTGAAAACTTAGCTTCATAAATGTTACCACGTCTATATCCTTTCAGAACAACTTTGCCTTTAGATTTACTCACAATTTCACAGTGTTCTTCAAAGAAATCAACATGATAACCTCTGTCACAGATTTGACTTATACTCAGAAGGTTGTGTTTAAGTCCTGAGACCAGAGCTACTTCTTTAATGATGACATTCCCAAGATTGATATTGCCATATCCCAATGTTTTTCCAATGTTGCCATCTCCATAAGAAACACTTGGGCCAGCTTTCTCCACAAAGTCTGATAGCAGGGCCTTATTTCCAGTCATATGACCTGAACATCCACTGTCCAGAACTATAATATTTTTCCTGTTGCCCTTTGTTTCAGCAGCTTCAGAACTGCTCTCAGCACTTTCTTTATTAGCATTTGCCATTAATGCATAGTTCTCCTCACTTTCAGAGTCTGAGGTGTCTGTCCAGCTTTTCTGCTTTGTGACAAGAGCCTTGCCTTTGTCACCCTTTACCTTCTTGCAGTCAGGAGATATGTGGCCTTTCTCACCACCGTTATAGCATTTAACATTGGTGTAATCTCCTCTGTCAGACTTTCCTCCTCTTCCTTCAGATCTTCTGAAATTCTTCTTATCAAAACTTATGCTTTTCCTGGGAAACTTCTTTCCCTTCCTGAACTTCCTGTATGCAATCTTTGTGATTCCTTTCACCATAAGAGCACACAGTTTCATCATCTCCTCATCAGCATCAGTCTCAGGCAAGCTTTCAGAATCTGAGTCATCATCACTCTCAGAACTTGATGACTCAGTATCAGACTTTATGAAAAGAGCTTTACCCTTGTCTTTCTTTGAGGAAGCTGCTTTGGGGAATTCTTCTTCAGCCTTAAGAGCAACTGTCCTTGACTTTCCTCCTTTCCTCTTGCTTCTTTGTTCCATCTCCAGCTCGTGTGTCTTGAGCATTCCATAGATTTCGTCAAGAGTTGTTTCATCAAGATTGTAGTTGTCTCTTATTGTCGTTGCCTTCAAATCCCAGCATTCAGGAAGAGCTAACAGGAACTTAAGGTTTGAATCTTCAAGATCATACTCTTTATCAACCAATGACAAATCATTCAAAAGTTTGACAAATCTATCATATAAATCATTCAATGACTCATTAGTCTTTGAGTCAAAGTGTTCATACTCTTGAGTGACTATTGTCTTCCTGTTCTTCTTAATTGTGTCAGTTCCCTGGCATCTTGTTTCCAGAGCATCCCATATCTCCTTAGCAGTCTTGCAGTTGATTACCCTGTTTGACATTACATTATCAATGGCATTATGCAGTAAGTGTCGTACCTTAGCATCCTTAGAAATTGATGCTATGTCGTCAGCAGTATAATCACTCTTCTCCTTTGGTACGGTCGTTGCTGCTTCACCTGCAACTGCAACAACGAGTTTGGTTGGTTTGTGAGGACCTTCCTTGATTCTATCCAGGTATTCTAGATCTGTTGCTTCCAGGAACATGGTCATCCTTACCTTCCATATGGGATATTCAGATGGTCTCAGTATGGGGACTCTGATGGTCTCATACCGACTCTGAATTTGTGTCTTTGGTGGTTCCTCAGTTGTGGTAGGCTTAGTTGGAGTTTCTGTGTCCGACATGATTGTGTTTGGATCTTTAACTGTATGTAAGTTAACAGATAGGCTCTGATACCAATTGTTAGGTCACACACACACTGTAGAGGGGGTGAATACAGTGTATAGTACACTCAAATCGAACTTAAAGAACTTGAGTAACAGAAAATAAACTTTATTGAAACAATAAACTCTGTTACAATATAGAACTGTTACCTCTCAGTGATGAACAAATATCACGAGAGCTGCTAGGGTTATATAGAATAATAACTTCGATAATGATAACACTTATAGTGTAAACCCTATGCCTGTGTTTATATACTACACAGTTACAAGATAATCGCTAATTGATATGGAATATAATTCTGCTTCCTAAAATATATCAATCAGATATCTTCTATTCCAAGTATTCCATTCTTCACGGAATTCCTTCTTCATGCATATCTCTTCTTATGTTTTATCTCTATCTTCTTTCCTTTAATCAGCTACTGTCCTTATCTGATTGTCCTTCAGCACTTAAGTTCTGATATCTATCTTCTGATGATTATCTCTTGATAATATAAGTACTGATATCCTTAAGTCCTGACTTCCAGTATAAGTACTGATCAACAGTTAAGTACTGATCTATCCTGTTCACACAAGATCTGAAAGCTAAACATAAAACATATTAGCCATGACATTATCAAATATATCTAACAGATAACATTTAACCTCACTGACCTACTTCACTTCCTTTCGATTGTAGTGTGATGTGGCAGATTTACGAATAACATTTAACCCCACTGACCTACTTCACTTCCTTTCGCTGGTAGTGTGATGTGGCAGATTTAATATTGTTTTGACATTTTATGTTCCAATTGTCTGACATTTAGTTTTTTTTAGATCATTAACAGAAACCATACATGTTAGATTATGCCTTTAATCGGTGAATGTCCCAAACGCTGGGACTTTGGGGGTCTCGTTCCCATTTGTGTTATTTCTTTATATTTACTATAATCTTTCTTCCTTCTCTTATAACAAAAGAAGTGACGATGTCGTGAGATTTCTAGCATAAAATATATAGTAAAAGTTTTGGAAACTTATTTGTTTACCCCGAACTCTGAGTCCCACTGCCAGGGAGATGAAGCCCAAATGTCTAAAGGCCCCGTCCAACATTGTTATTTATTTATTTATTTTGACAAAAAAACAGTTTTCATTAATTTGAACATAATACAGCTATGACAAACCCCCAACTGCCGATACAACCACGTTGGAAAATAAATAACATACTAAAAATAATTAGATAATTTGTTTCTTGATCGTTTAACACGGAAATTTAAAAATTCTTAAAGCTAAAAACAAAATCAAAGACACTCCAATCGATCCAAACTACACCAACATCCTTGAAAACGGCAACATTATAATTGACTATATCACATAGAAACCATTGTTAGCCCAATGTTCAGAAACACCAATCGCATAAACTGAGATTGGAGAACCGACACCCCGGATATCTATATGCCGAATACCGGCTATAGACATGCCAAATGCACCCCAACTATCTACATGCCGAACACCAGTTATAGACATGCCGAAAGTGTAAACCCTCGAAAGATGAACAATATTTGATTCAATGCAAGTTTTTCAAATCACCAAAAATATCAATAAAATCGTTCTCAACAGATCCAACGCCAAATAAACTCAATTATAACTAAACAAAAAAATAACAAAACCCCCGATATGAGAGAAAAAACACATCCGTTAACATGATAAACACACAAACACCCAAAAAAAATAGGTTTTATTGACAGGAAATTGACAAGAACGGAAGGAAATGAAAGAGACGAGACTTTCTGCCGAAGAAAATTAACTTGTAAAATGACAAATCCTAGGAGAGGAGAGAGGGAGGCGACTCTAACATTCTTATTTATTAATCAATACTTTTAACTTCTTTTGAAAAATATATATGAATTACATAATTTTATAAAATTATGTATAATGAATATAATTTATTTATTAATTTTTAATTATCGATTCGGATCCAGATTTTTCGGTTCGATTTTCACTTATAACCGAAATCGCAAAGTTGATTTCGATTTCAGCTTCTAAATTTACGGCGATTTTTGCAATTCAAATTTTTACAATTTTTAGCAATTTCAATTTTTTTTTTCAGATTCAAATTTTTTCAGTTTTTTTCCAGGGCTAGAAAGGCCCCCGAAACATACGTGATAGTGATACAAGTAAAATAGAAAAAAAAAACAAATTTTGAGAAGCTTCCCATGTACGATTGCCCCAAGGGGAAAATGTATAGTACAAAATAAAACTAAAAAATATTAATAATTTTCCCGCCGTCTCACTCGCTTTCTCACTATATATCTCTCTCAATCTCTCTCTCTCTTCTCTTCCCAAAACATACACCTTCACTGGTCATTATTAACAAACGCCTCTTTTCGTGACCAAAAAACCCTAATTCTCTCCCCTTTTCTTCGATTTATCTTCCGATGAAGCTCCGTTCACGCGATTCCGGTCCTTCGAATCAAGGTAATTTCTCGCTTTTAATCTCCGATGTTAACTTTTATTCTCTTTTTAACGCCCTCTCCGTTGATTTTTTTAATTTATCGTATATTAAAATCCCTGATTGTTTAATTGTTTAATTAGATTGTTTTAGCATAAATTTTTGTATCTAGATCGTTCTTTTATTTCTTCAATTCACGTGTTCAAGTAAACACACACTCGTACACACAGTTATTATTTGTTATACATGTCTTGTGTATGTGTGTCTTTTATCTGTCAAGTTAGAGATTCACACACACAGACACACGCATAATTGAAGTGTTTAGGTTTTTGATGAAGTTTTAGCAGTTTTCGTAAAATTGTAGGCTTGTAGTTTGAGAATTTTGGGGTTAGTGGGTTTTAAATTCGGAGACGGGTGGTCTGATAAGATGTTAAATGAATAATTATGTTAGAATATAGAGGTAGGTGTTAGTATGAATGGTATTGTTGTATGTTTGAAGTATTTCAAGTGATTGATGCATAAAATGTTAAGCAGGTGATGATCTTCAATTTACAGAAAGCTCGGAGGAAGATAGCGATCCTATGGACGCTGATCCTGATTTTGACGGTGTTGATAGAGAAGGTATACACCAAATACTACATGAGTTTGTAATTATTTTTAGTATTTCTTTGTCCTTTCTAATCATGTAGGGCGTTATTTTGGTTTGTGCTTATTTTGTGTTAAAAATATGATGATACGTCCCCCCCCTGCCTGCATTTTGTGACGTATTTTAGGGAACAATTTAGCTCAAATCGAGATGTTTGTTTATGTAGCATCTAATATTGTACTGGATTCTTCTAAATGTAGGTGAAGATTTTTTGAGTATGATAGAGGAGAATGGTGGTCTGAGTGGTGTAAAATTAGATCAATATCCAGAGACTGTCATTGAGTTGAGTGATGACGAAGACTTTGTATCTGATTCAGATCTTGATGACAATGTTTCAAAGAAGAGGAAAGTAGGGCCAAAGAAGAAAAGGGGGCGCAAAAGTCAGAAAACGGAAGTAACAAATAAGGCGGTGGTGACGACGCAAGGAAATTGGGTGGACACAAGCAATTATGGGGTGCAAGAAGTTCCGGAGATCATAGTTGATGCATCTGTTGAGTTTAATATAAGGAGGAGGAGAAAGAAGAGGAAAGGAAAAGATAAACCAATATTGATGTGGGAAGTTTGGGAAGAAGAACATGAGAGATGGGTTGCAGCTCATATAAATGCAGACACAGATTTGGATAATCAGAATGATGTTGTGGCTGAGACTGCTGAAGCGTCACCTAATTTGATTATGCCTCTGCTGAGATACCAGAAGGAATGGTTAGCTTGGGCGCTACAGCAAGAAGAATCTGCAGCAAGAGGGGGTATCCTTGCAGATGAGATGGGAATGGGAAAGACTGTTCAAGCTATTGCACTTGTACTAGCTAAACAGGATCATAAGCGAACATTTTGTGAATCAAATGGAGTTTCATCCCAACCTAGTTCATCTTCAGGGTTGCCAGAAGTTAAAGCTACCCTTGTGATATGTCCTCTGGTTGCTGTGATTCAATGGGTAAATGAGATTGATCGATTTACCTTAAGAGGTAGCAACAAGGTGCTAGTCTATCATGGAGCCAACAGAGGAAAAACCCTTCATGAGTTCTCAGATTATGATTTTGTTATCACTACATATTCTATTGTTGAAGCTGAGTACAGGAAAAATGTTATGCCACCTAAACAGAAATGCATTTGGTGCGGAAAGTTATTTTATGAACATAAGATATCTATTCACCTGAAATATTTTTGTGGTCCAAATGCTATTAGAACTAATAAGCAGTCGAAACAGAAGAAGGGTAAGAATGCTGAACTTAACAGATCAGAGAAAGGCAAGGGTGTTGAGTCGGTGGATGAAGGAAAGGAGGAGTCTTCAAAGAAAGGGAAGCAATACAACAAGGATAAGACTCTTGGAGCTGGTTCTTCTACCAACAAGTCGGAAGGAGCTGAATATGGATCCTGTAACAGCAAATCTACTTTGCACTCCGTGAAATGGGATCGTATTATACTGGATGAGGTGAGTAGGTGGATAATGTTAGAAATTTTGCATACTTGGCTGGTCTGATTGCTTATCTCATGTGTGTGGATATGTACATATTTAATTCATCTTTCTCACGGTTACTCTTTTTTGCATCTCTTTGAATCCAGATGATGTGGAATAAATTAGGATCTGCTCTAATCCTTTTTTTTGTCCAAATTGAAGCTTATAAGTGTATTTTTTCTGGTCAAGAGTGTCATCAAATTTCTTACTAGGAATTAACGAAAGAAGATCTAAAAATCAATAACTTTTGTTCTCTGCCTCATAATAGTATTGCTGGGCAGCAGCCTAGTAATTTTTCCGTAAATGTACAAAATGTACTTAAACTGGAATTAGAAATTATTACCAGTGTGCATGATTACACAATTGCTCATGGAAGGGTGATGATCATATTATTATGATCACTTTCCAAATCAAATTATCTTTATAGATTCAGTCTTCTTTCTTTACTAGCTTGAAGCAACTAGGGGGGCGATATTAGCTTGGATATATTATTTTTTATTTTACGAGGCTAACTGGACAAGGAGCTGTGCATTGGAAAGCTTTGATGTATATGTGTTGAATAACGCATTACTGCATTAGCTAAATGGCAGTGCTTAAGTTGTATTAGACTAATCTGTTATTTATTGCCATGAAATTTCATTAACTTGAACTTGTATTGATGATTGCCAGGACGGGATTTGTAAGTCTCTTCAAGAGCCAGATTATTAGTTTTCTTTTATATGCAATTTCAAATGAGTTACACAAGAGTCACAGGATTTTTCATTTTTTTCAGTACTTAAACAACAGATATTACCTCTTCAAGTTTCCTGAGGTTGAAAAATTAGCCTTCTTTTTTGTAGATAATGAAACAAGTCAAAGTTTTAGAAATCTCTGTTCTCTTGTAGGTCTTTTTGGTGTCCGACTTAAACGTGTCAGCCAGCTTTTTTAATTAGTATTTCTATCCTCTACAACAGGCTCATTATATCAAAGATAGACGCTGTAACACGACAAAAGCTGTTCTTGCCTTGAAGTCGTCTTTTAAATGGGCTTTGAGTGGCACTCCCCTTCAAAATCGTGTTGGAGAACTCTATTCTCTTGTAAGATCTATGTACATGAGCTTGATGGGGTATACTTATTTTTGTGCCATCGCCAAATATATGTAACTTTTTTTTTGTTTTGTTTTTCACAGATCCGCTTCCTCCAGATTAGTCCTTACTCGTATTACTTCTGCAAGGACTGTGATTGCCGAACACTTGATTATAGGTATGGTTCTGGATTGTGATGTAGGACAATAATTAAAGCGATATAAAATGCACAGATTATACAAATTCCCAATCAATAATTTTATTCTCAAGAAAAAGTGTATAATCAAGTGTACCCTAGAAGTAAAATGTTTCGGTATGTATATACCAACATAAAAGTTAAAACACTAATGGGCTAATGATAAACCAAAGCTCTGAGCATGTGGACTAACATAAGTCCACTAATATAAAATCCGGTTCAATATATAATAATAATATATAATATAATAATAGGGCCGACTATCAGATTTAACTCTCTCTCCCGAAATATATGTTGCTATTCTTGTACTGCACTTGTTGCTATTCTTGTACTCTAGTCGTTTAGTCCATTTTTATTACTCTCTTTGACATATGTGCAAAACCATGCATCCTATTATCCCTTGTGTTTGCAGATTGCCTCTGAATTTGCGTAAGCCGATGGAGCATACAAATTACTATGCAATTGTGTATTATGGATATTTGTTGTTGTGTGAAGAAAGCCAGACAAGAACCTGATAATATTTTTTTTAATCTGTGCTTGGATGGGTATTGGTTGCCAACTCAGAACGTGTACTGGTCGTTTATGTCGCGTGTTTGACTATTTTTATCGTGGCTAGGCTTATATCTTTTTGGTTAAAATAATGAGAAGCGAGAGTTTGTATATGTTAAAGCTGCTGACATTTGATCATGATGGAGCTCTATGCTTCCTGCTCTTGTTATTTTGTACTATGTATTAAGGTGTTTATAATGTCATCTCTTCTGCGTCATTACCTTGCAGTTCCAATACTGATTGTCCAAATTGCCCTCATAAATCTGTAAGACACTTCTGCTGGTGGAATAAAGTAAGTCATTTTTTTTTTGCATTTCTCATATTGTGTAATTTGATTTGAGAATGTACTGAGAAGTTCTTATTACTTTTTGTCACTTTGAAGAATATTGCCACACCAATACAAGCGCAAGGAAATATGGGACTTGGAAGGAACGCCATGATATTGCTGAAGCACAAAATTTTGAAAAGCATACTCCTCAGACGTACTAAAAAGGGCAGAGCTGCTGATCTTGCACTTCCTCCCAGAATGGTAAGCTTGTTAAGTTCTAATGCCAGCATGGCACCAATAATATATGTTTTATATACACCAGTGTTCATGCAGATCATATCTGCTTTTGTATCTCATGTAATATTACTTTTTCATTAGATCTTATTGAGAAAGGACTCGTTGGATATCAAGGAAGAAGATTACTACACGTCATTGTACAATGAAAGTCAGGCTCAATTCAACACGTGAGTCGATTAATTCACCCTCAAGTGGTAAAAAAGATATATGTTTAAGAACTCCTAGATAGCGTTTTCTCTTTTTGAACTAAATGTTCATTTGTTATATCATGTATCATATTTCCACCTTTTTGTGTGCATCTGCAATTCATCACACTATTTTGGTGTGATTTCTGCACCAAAATGGTGAAGTACAAATTTTAAGGTGGGTTGGAGATGGTCTTATAAATTGTGTTTAGCCTGTTTTGACACATAAGCGTGGTTTTCTCAGAACCCCCACCCCCCACACACAGACTAACACCTATTTTGGCATGGAAATCTAGTGTTACCAGTGCTTGTACAGTGACATATATTATATTAATTTCTCCTTCAATCATATCGTTTGTTAATTAGATTTTCTCAAGTGCAGATATGTCACAGAAGGAACAGTGATGAATAATTATGCTCACATTTTTGATCTCCTCACACGCTTGCGACAGGTGAAGAATTTACTTATTGTTTATAATTAAATTTATATTAAAGTAAACCCTCTCTTCTCAAGTTCTGTAGTAACTTTAACATTATAACCATCTCGGCTGTTATAATCTAAAGTGTATTGGATCTTGTTTGTTAGGTAGAAGAAAATCACTTTATTTTTAATGTTAACATGCAAAAAGTTGCATAGATATCTTCATCAAGAGAGAGATTGGAATATGATTCGTATCAGGACTGCTTGGTTTGTTGTTTATTAAAACGATGTAATTGATTGCTTATTTAACTTTATGATTGTGAAGCTTAAGATGATCAGCAACGATTCCTAGTTTACATAGTAATTAGAATAATGATTGTGGATTACTTATTAATTTATGGTGGTCTGACACACCATGCGTTACAGATAGATGTTCTTATTGAGTTACTTGTGCTTGTGGATGCTTAAGTTAAACAATTAATTTGAACGTTTGCTTTCTGTTTTTGTTGTGTTATAAACACGAACTTACCTCCCGAGAAGTCTTAATTCAAGAGTTATAATGTTGAAGTACATTGGGAATGTTTGGCTAAAAAAAAAGTTACTTATTCGCTTATAAGTTAACAAGTACTTATCGACGAGTGTTTGTCGACCCAACTTATAAGTTGGATTTACAACTTATAAGCTGATAAGTTGAATGTTAGCAACGGCGTACTTTTTCTCAACATATTTTGATTTTTTTGCTTTTTTATTAACTTTTGTTTTAAAATTTATATTTTTACATGTCTTTCTAATTTAAAATTTACGAATTAAAATAATTATATTTAAAATTTATTTATTTTAGCTCAGTTAAGTAAAAAATATTCTGACATTTAACCAAACACTTATTTAACTTATAAGTATCCATCTACTTATCACTTATAAAGCTTTTATTCATTTTAAGTCATAATTTACTTATTTTAAGATTTCCCAAACGGGCGCATTGTCTTTGGTTACAATTGTGAGGGGGTCTTGAATTGCGGATGAAGTTTTTTTTTGTGGAAGGCCATAGCTAATCTCGTATTGCCTAGTGTATCAATAGCGGAGTCTTATGTTGTTTGTTTTAACTTTTATTGCAGGTCACTATAAATTGTGATAATTTATTTTTCGAAAATACCTGCATCTTCTGTGTTGATTATGCGATTTTGGCCACATTTGAATTCTAAAAAACTTCCTGATTACTTAACAGGCCGTAGACCATCCCTACCTTGTGGTATACTCTAAAACTGCCTTGAGCAAGAATGCAAATGTGGTGGATGCCAATGATGGTGAAGTGATATGTGGGCTCTGTCATGATTCAGTAGAAGATCCTGTGGTAAGTTGATTATTTTATAATTATGGAATATTATTTATTCGTGTGCCTTATGTTTATTTGCCCCAAACATTTATATGAAGAAGAAACTGGAAGTCTTCCTGCTCTTAAGGTTAAAGATACTTCTTTGAATATCCATACTAGAGTAATAACAGTATTAGAATTACAATGAAAACAATAGTTGTTGCAATCTCGTGTTAAATTTTATTTATTTCTATTCTTTTCTGCTCGAGCTACTTCTATATGAACTTGTAAAAAGATCATGTCTTTGCACTTCACAAAAGAGAAAGAAATAAAAAGCATGCTTGATAAGGCTGTTTCTTGCCATGACGAAGAGACTATTTGGTGAAGTATTGTGGTAGACTGGAAAACCTTGCAATTTTTTTTTGAATACAATTTTGTTTAGTGACAATAAATAATAGAATTGCGTTACCAAAATCTTTTCGCTCTAAAAACGCATTAGGCCTCCTCAGTATTTTTTGGTCATGGTAAATTACAGAAATTCAAAACTTACTACTCACCTTACCTCCTGTGAGATTTAATTCTCGACCTCTTCAGATTTATTTACCTCTTAGAGCAAGTCCAACAATGTCCTAATGTATTCCCTATATATATTATAATATAATGAGTCTTAGTGATCTAGGACATCATTTTGTATTTCAGTTCCAACATGTTATTACATAACATTTGTAACTTGATTGCTTCTAATAATAAACGAATAGAAAGGTCGCAATAAACTAAAATCTAACAATAATCCCTATATTCAATCCTTATTATTAATATAATAAAAATCTAGAAATAGATGGACTAGAAGCGGAAGGGAGAGAGAAAAGAAGTCAAAAGAAGGGAGTGATGAATTTTTTATTGATAAAAATGAAATAGGGGAACTCTAGTGGTTCCTTATTAATAAGGCACGAGAGGGATGTGTTAGTGATCTAAAGAACCAGTAGGACATTGTTGGAGTACCATGTGTCAAATTCCTTATATTTGAACTAAGGACATCATCTGGGGAAGCTGTTAGACTTGCTCCTAAGTCTTATTTGATCATAAAACTACGAATAGAAGGATATCAAAGCACAAAGTCTCAAGTGATATAATTGTCCTCTTATCTTTCAAAGCCTTTCTACCATTTTCTACCGTTTGTGAAACGTTTATAGGGTATATATATACACATCATCCTGGTTTGATTCAAGTAAAGCTTATTGATCTGTAGTTTTAACTCACTTGTCTGATGATGATGTCATTTTGACGCATTATTTACTCTTTATTACCTAAATGCGAGTTGGATGGCCCATGCATTAGTTTAGATGTTCAATGCATAGGAACTAAACATATTCTCAGTTTTACAGATTATTAACTCTTTATTATCTATATGTGAGTTGGATGGCCCATGCATCAGTTTAGATGTTCAATGCATGTAACTGTATATATTCTCAGTTAAAATCTGTGGTTCGTGCCTTCGTGGGAAACATATATGTCAAATTTTGAGGGAACTGTTTTTTGTAAACAGAGTAGACGTTCTTGCTTGACCAATAAATCCCTTTATATACTAACTTGATCAATAAATCAACCATTTAAGGTTTTAAGTGATCAAGTGTTCTACAAAACAATGACTGAACTTTTTCTATTAATTTGAACACAGTTATACACAAAAGAACTTTCTTTGTGGGTATATTTTGTAAAACTATTAATTACACATTTCTTTATTGTTCGTAACACTTTTCTGTCTTCTTATGAAAGCCTATTTTTTAATTAATTCAGGTTACTGCATGTGCACATTCCTTCTGTAAGTCTTGTTTGATTGACTTCTCTGCTAGTGTGGGACAAGTCTCATGCCCTTCATGTTCGAAACCACTTACTGCGGATTTCAGTACAAAAAAAGATCATGGACAGCAGGAAACTAAATCGACCATTAAAGGTTTCAAGCGCTCAAGTATCCTTAACAGAATTCGGCTCCATGACTTCCAGACTAGCACTAAAATAGATGCTTTGGTAAATTGTTAATTTTCCTTTTAATTATGTCCATTATTCTGTATTGTTTATAACATAGATATTATCATCAGGTTGTCGTCATTCTTTTCCTTCTTCTTTACCTTCTTGATTAAATATTAGTTTAAATTCCTTGTCCTTAAATTAGTGCATGTATCTAGTCTGTAATTTGACCTTGTCCTTAAATTAGTCCTATCAATTTTGGAGTGATGCTTTAACAGGCCCTGAAATATTAGTTTAAATTCCTGAATGCATATTATTAGTGATGACTCGCCTAATGTGTACTTAATTCTATTGTGTAGAGGGAAGAAATTAGATTTATGGTTGAGAGGGATGGTTCAGCCAAGGGAATAGTTTTTAGCCAATTTACTTCATTCCTGGACTTGATACACTATTCCCTACAGAAGGTGGGTGGTAATTTCGGGAAAGTTTATTTTTAATATTTGCTTCTTTATTAAGCAGACATAATATTTTTTGTGATGAAATGTTTGGCAGTCTGGAGTTCAGTGTGTTCAGTTGGATGGATCTATGTCTATGAATGCACGAGATGCTGCCATCACAAGATTTACTGATGATCCAAACTGTAGAATATTTCTTATGAGTTTGAAAGCAGGCGGGGTTGCCCTTAATCTCACAGTAGCATCACATGTAAGCAAACACTTTTTGCTATAATTCAAGTGCCAACATTATTGTTAATATTAAATTGCTAGCATTTGTTGATTACAAATGAATGCATGTTTTGGTGTTTGACCCTTGCAGGTATTCTTGATGGACCCTTGGTGGAATCCTGCCGTTGAGCGACAGGCCCAAGATCGAATACACCGAATAGGACAGTATAAACCTATAAGGCAGGTGTTTTGGCTTTGTAGTAGTTGTATCAGTCATTTAGCTATATTGTTCTGCAGCTTTAACGAATCTCCTCTCTAATTTGTAGGATTGTGAGGTTTGTTATAGAGGGTACAATCGAGGAAAGAATTTTGAAGTTGCAAGAAAAGAAGGAATTGGTATTCGAAGGGTAACACATCTATTTGCAAAATACTCTTAAATCTGTGAATCATATATCCATCTGAATTATAATATTTCATGGTTCTACCTTTCACAGAACTGTTGGTGGCTCGGCAGAGGCCCTGGGGAAGTTAACGGAGGCTGACATGAAATTCCTTTTTGTTACATAGATGATGCAGTCACATAGAAAGCTTTCCGCATACTTTGCTCATTCTAGTGGCTTATTCTTTTCTTTCTTATAGTGCTAAAAATATATAAGAATTGTAAAACTTATGTGTTAATTGTTGCCTTTTTGGTTGATATTCCTGACACAACTGTAATTTATATTTTTGGAGGTTTTAAACTATAAATGAGATTGTGGAAGCCTCAGAAATGCGCTACTAAGAGGCAGCTGCTATTGTTGCTTTGAATTTTGATTCAAGTTTATTGTTGGTATTTTCTTGAAACTTTGTACTCGAATTTCGTTTAGTGTTTCCTTTAGACTGGTCATATGACTCGATCCTTTGAAATTTTTGAGAATCTTATCCCAAATAATATGTTTCTGATTTACATTTTATTTTATTTCGCGTATATTTGTGTCTCTCGTGAGTGAGGATGACAATTTGTATTGAATTGATCGATCGGGTTTTATCGAACCTGAATATTATTATGGTTTGGATTCAGATTCGGTTTGGATTTTTAAACCCGTATAATTTTTGAGTCGGGTTTGGGTTTAAGGTGTGCTGTTTCAAACAGGTTCCCGAAAATCCAAAACCCATTTCGTTTGGATTCGAACCTGATATGAAATCCATGTTAATATATATAAAATAATATGTTACATTTTGAAAGGATTAATATAATATATAATATATAATATTATTAATATTAATACTAAAAAAATTATACTTTTTTTAAAGCACTAAAGTCTAATATTACTGAATTATTATGAATAGAGTAAATTGCAGTTTGCACCCCGTATCTTTGGGTGTTTTCTCACTATGGTCCCAAACTACGTTTATTGACAATTTGCACCCCAAGATTTAAGTATCCGTTCAGTTTGCACCTCTTCAGCCATTTTCCATCCAAAAGCATCGTTAACGTTAGTACTGACAGGGGTAAAATTGGTAATTAAACTAAATACATAGTATTTAGTGGTACTAAATACTTGCAAATTCATTTACAATATGGGAATGACTAACTTGCCCTTCCTAAGACAACAGTACTGTATTGACCATACTATTACTATACTATCTAGGCTATAATCAGCTATCCTGACAATTTCACAAAAGGAAGAAAATAAAACTAGTTCATGACGATCTCCGGATACAGTGGCTTTCAGTTAAATTGTAATAGGAAAATTTCACACATCTTCGACATTGTAGGTTCAACTCCTAAACCTTATGCAGTGTGGACCACATACTACAATTATGCATCAGATATTTAACATGTGATATACTTACCAGCAAGTCAATCCGCACCGGCACCAACAAGGACAGAGAACCCTAGAAGAACCTGCAGCAAAGAGCGTATGTATAATGGCTTTTCAAAGCTTAGTCAGGAGAAAAATCCTGATTATAGCTAAATAGCTTATTGAGAACCAATTAATGTTGAGCAAAAAATTCTAGCTAACACCATTATCGTTATGAAGCATCTCGATAAGTATTTAAAACAGGAAACATGGAGTTTTTTGATTACTGAACTCCTAAAGAAAAACAGAAAGCAAGCTTATTTGTCTAATACTCTACGTTGCGCGAATAGAGAGAATGATTAGTTTTTCTACCTAGTCAACATGTGCTAAAACCCCCAATCTAAGTCACAATGTTTATTGCCCAGGACCTGCTGTCTAGTACTTTATGCAACTTTTAAGACACAATTTCTTTATCAATCGATAAACGTCTGACAGTCACAATATATGAACCATTTGACAAAGCATCACTACTTTGAAAAGGAAATACAAAAATGATGCATCGTCTATTTTGGAACAAAATAATTGACGGCCTTGGGTAATTTATTGACCTAAAAACCTTTTGATTGGGGGAAATACACAACTTGCTTAAAACTGTCAAAGGAATATAAGCTACATAATTGGTTATGAAAAAAAGACTGCAAAAAAAAGCATGGAAAAAAAATCCGCAGTCCTTCCCCTAAAAGAGTTCTCTTCAAGAAGTTTGCAATATCGAGCAAGAAAGAACATGTGGAATAGAAAGGCCAGATCTGATCATATGAAATCAAACATGATATAAATAGTCAGTGAGTAATAATAAGCCATAAAGCTGTTACACACAAGGCATAACTTGAAAGATACATCTAGTAGATGTATTTAGTTTAATTACCAATTTTACCTCTGTCAGTACTAACGTTAACGGTGATTTTGGATGGCAAATGGCTGAAGGGGTGCAAACTGAACGGATACTTAAAATTTGGGGTGCAAATTGTCAACAAACGTAGTTTGGGACCATAGTGAGAAAACACCCAAAGATATGGGTGCAAACTGCAATTTACTCTTATGAATATATTTTCTAAGCATGTTCGATACAAGTATATTAAAAGTTAAGATTGTTGCATTATTTTATGAATAATTTTGATTTATACAGTTACAATCCATTGTCTTTAGTAGGGGTGCACACGGGTTGACAAAATCGATCAAACCGACCCAACCCAACCCTATTTTCGGCCGATTAAACCGAACCGTTATAACCCGATATTAGGTTGGGTTAAAAATATGTTAACCCGAATTTAATGGGTTGGGTATGAGTTTTAAGTTATTTTTAACCAACCCAACCCGAATTTTTAATTTATTCGTATAAATATATACTATGTATATCTATATTTTATACTTCTTGTATTAATATATTGTTCAATTTCAAACTAAATTTGTTGCATATCAATTATAGTCAATTATATAATTTATTTTTCATACACCATTAGAGATCCTATGTACTTTTTTTGTGTATAAAACATATTTTATTACAAATAAACCCAAGAGTTTATCGTGGAGTAATGCTATGTATCTCGAAAGATATCTAAAAAATGTTCTCGAATGACACATAACATGCTCTTGTTTATGGATTCGTATGTCTGCACAAGTAATCTTATATCATAAATATATTTTTTTATCAACTATATATTTTGAATAACTTTTAACAAACCGTTCAACCTAACCCAAACCGAACCAAACCGATGAGTAAAGGATAGGGTTGGGTTGCATTTTTATTTTTTATGGGTCGGGTTGTAAATTTTCAAACCGATTTAATTGGGTCGGGTTACTAAAATCGCTCTAAGCTACCCAATCCGACCCATGTGCACCCCTAGTCTTTAGAAATGTTTGGATGGTTGATGGACCAACGAAGGGCAGAGACTAAAAAACTTCTAATGTGCGCTAAAAACTTCTAAAAACTTCTTTTGAAGAGTAGCAAATAGAATTTTAATTGATCAATTTTGTAAATGACTTGTAATTTTAATGAAAAGTTGTGTTTTTTATTTTGGAAAATTTATTTAAAAATCCCTCAACTAAAATTTTTTATTGTCTAATTCTGCAATCTATAATTTTAAATTTATCGATTCCTAAACATTTCAAAATTTCTTATTTGTATTTCCAGCTTAGCAAAAACTAACAGGCTTTGGGGTAAATTAATTTTAAGAGTTAAAGTATTGAAAGTAATTTTTTTTCAGGGACCTCAACCAAAAATGGCTTATAATTTAGGAAATAATGAATTAATTTCCCTCTTTATTTCAAATTAGATTAAATCCATTGAAAAAGGATAGTACGTTAATTTGGGATTTTGTTTATCATTACCCATCCGATATTAATTTAAACTACATTTATAGTCTCACCGATGATAATTTGAACCAAACTAAGGGACTCGCTCTGATTTGAATTTGAATTTATTTTTGATAAATTTTTTATCAGATTTGATTTTGATCCATTCCAAAATGCAATTAACTAAAAATTTCAAAATCAGATTAATTTTACAATTCAAATCCAGTCTGAAACTTATAAATGTATGCATCTATTATTATACACATAACTAATAAATTTATTTTTTTAAAAATCTGTTTTCAAAATGATATTATTTAAATTCAAATATAAATTACTTCCCCGACAAAAATAAATAAATTACTTCATTTATTTAATTATTATATTCATTTTGTCAAAATTATTGTTATTATTATATAATATTCTCTCTATCCAACTTAATTCTAATTTTTTGACATTTGGGATTAGGGAAAGCGAAGAGAAGGGAAGAAGATGGATGTAAAGTGGTGGTTTCTGTTAAAATTAATAAGTAAATTAAAATATTGAAAAATGAATAAAATCTTCCTTTTAAAAAGTGTAAAAATGAAATGAATGGGATAGTGATTATGAATTTGAGCAATATTATATACTCAAAAAAATATCCCAAAAACAATTTCAAAGTAACATGTATTATTTTTTAATTCATAAAATTTATAATAATACACACAGAATATATTTTATTTATAACTAAGTATTCAATAACACGTTAATAATTTGTCATTCAAAAATAATTTTAAAATGTTTTCAAAACTATAACATTTCTCCATAAATTTTGTTAACTCAAATTTCAAAATAGACAAACGAGTTTAATCAATGTAAAACCCGACCCGCTAATTGATAAATGAAGAAAGTCTCGCGCTCTCATTCTCCATCTCTCTCTGTTGTGTAAGAAAAACAAGTATACAATACAAGCAAAAATATACACAGATTATACATACATACATGAAATGATAGAGGCTGAACTAGCTAAACTCATATTGGTGGAGGCCGTTATTCTACTCGCTCTTTCTTACAAAACTGTAATTCGAAAGCCTATTAAACGAGCTTTGAATCGCCTTATAAATGTTCAAAATCCTTATATTTTACGAGTTGTGTTCATCATTGGCTCCTTATTTCTGGCTCTCTCAATCTTCTCTCTTATTATAATTCATCTCCGTTCGATTCGCGAAGCTTCTATAGATGACCAGCTTATTCGATTCCATAAATTGCTCCAAGCTTCTCTATTAGGTAGTTCCTCGATCCCAATCTAATTATATGTTGTTAATTACTTGATTTTTCACATGTTTTAATTACCGTCGGTTGTTAAGTAAATTTATATCGTGAATTTATGCATCTATTGAATGGATCATGTATGCTTAATTTTGTTTCGGATTTTTTGTTGACATACGGTTAAAGGGTCATTTGTCGAATTAGAACATATAGGCTGATTTCCGAATTCCGAATGAGCTGAATGAATTGTTTGTAGTACTAAGTAAGCTGAATTAGTGAATTGCGGAACTATATGTAATGATCATATCTACTTATTTCTGGATTATGTTATCTAGAAGTTTAACAGTTGTTACTAATTGTACTGAAAGTTTTAAGGATTACAAATGGAGTTGAAAGTTGAAACTCGAAAGTATGATCAGCGCTAGTACGCTTAAGTACGTTGTAGGATTTTTCACCGCAGGGAGGTAAGTGTGCCCTTCTTTCCAGAAATGTGGAGCCGCGTGTTTTAGTATTTGGATGGTTATTTATGTTAGGTTTACATATATTGTTTATGCTAATATCAGGGTTGAGAAAGGAGGATATATGTACAATTATACTGAAAAATTAGGGGATTATTCATATTAAATAAGGGACTTTGTCTATTACAAATTTAGAGTCGTTTTTATTTTTTAAGATATATTTTATCCTGACTGAGTTGGAAATGTCCAAGTGTCTGACTCCAAAGTATTTAATATATTGTCTGAATGATTGAGCTCTTTCTCCGGTTACTAAATTTAGCCGACAGTGGTATTGAAAAAACTTTCTAAATGGTAAACTTCATTACAAGTTTGGAGATGATCACACGGGATTTCTTTTTTGCGTTTATTTCTTTTAAATAGCTTGAGTTTTTTTTATACACCTCTTTTAGCTACGACTACAAAAAATCGGGGCCTTCATGTGATGATTCATTTTATAGAATAAACCAAACAGGATATTTTTGTGGTTGGCAATTAATTTCTGTAAGCGAAACAAATATGATATTAAGGTGTGCATACCAATTTAAATGTTACAACAGATGTGGCCTTTCTTTATTAGGTGGTGTGATTAACAAGATGGTTACGTTCTCCAACTCTGATGTTGTTACAAATATAGTAGTCTTAGGCTCTGCTCTAATTTCTTAAGTTTGAAAGTTGCTTTCTAAGGGAGTGACAATAGTGAACAGTTTATGGGACTTTTTGCATGTAGAAAGTACAATTAAATTCTTCCTAATTCATTCCTTGATGTAATTGTGGGGTTAAGTGGATATCTTGAAATTGTGATATTGCTTGAGGAACATGTGTTGCATAGTTGTGTGATTTTTGCTATTGTACTTCTTGCTTTTTCTTTGAGAACCTGATATATAACCTTAGAGCTCCTGGAATAATTGTTTATCAATCATGTGATTTTTGGTGCTTGTTCATTCCAAGTATACAATTCCTGCACAGCCAAACTGGTCCTATCATTTAAGTAATCATTTTATTTATTGAGTTCTTGAGTATGCTAAGATTTTGATCATCTTCATTTTATCATTTATATTACAAGGAGCAATTTAGGATGTTGAAGTAAATACTTTTGAAAATTAAAGTTGGAATCATCATTTTTATCTACGAACACATGTCACACAAGATGATTAACTAGAAATATCTGGTAAATGTAAACAACTACTGCTGATCATTATAAATGATTATTGCCGAAAATGTGATATTTTTTTCATTTCCGTGCTTAGCATAAATAAAAGGAAGCATATGTTATGAGTATCTCTTATTGATGGTCGAAGATGATCTGCTTGTAGACCTGCTAGACTGCTACGGGTTAAATGCTCGAAGGAGCTTGTATCTTAGGCATCTCACTGAATTGTGCTATCTTGGTGTCATATCGTGCTAAATTGTAGTATAGAATGTTGCATCAATACCAAGGGGGGAATTTTATGCGTACTCTTTTACAGAATTACCTATCCATTTTTTTATTAGTTAGAACCTATTCAAGTTACGTAAGTCACCTATGAATCTTTTCAAACTTGAAATTCATGGCTAATATTATTTAGTTCAATTTTACAGGCATCTTGCTTTTTCTTTCAATGTTGATATACAAATTTCATCATCTAATGAGAGCAAGGACTTCACTTAATAAGATCTCGAAGGTTGAAGAAAAGCAACTCGAGGACTGGAAACATATCATTGCAGTACAAGCCCGTGAGTTAGAGAGCGAGATCGGTAAACTGAGAGCAGGGCTTGAGAAGCTGGAGTCTGAATATCTGAGAAAATCTAGTGAGGCTGAGGCCAGAGAAGCTGTCGTATCAGACCTTAAAAAACAGTCTGAAGGATTTAACCTTGAGTATGACCGTGCGCTCGAGTACAATCAAACCCTTCGTAACCAATTGCAGTCAATAGATCAGTCATTTTTAGAGGATAAACAAGAATCATCAAGTTGGACTGGTCTTAAAGATAGCATTATGAGAGATGGATTAAGTTTACTATCCCCATGGAGAATCCTTGAACCCAACAATGATAGATCAGAAGAATGTTCTGATAACAACTCCAGATGCTATCAGATTTCACTTTCTGGTACTTCTGTGCCGTCTTCACCAAGACATCGCCCCCGGAGACCAATCTATCAGCACTAGTTACCATATAGAACCATGTTATCCCCGAATTTCCAAACCAACACTCTTTTCCTAATCTACTGAAAGGCCTAGCTTGGTTCCGGTGAATTTAATCGGTATTGTAATTTGTTTGTGCATGATAACAATAATTCCCTCTGTTTGTTTGATTTGTGGTTTTGACTGTTGCACACATTCAATGTGTTTTGACCGGTTAGTTAAAAATATAATTTTAATTTTTTTTGTAAATAAAATATAAGTTGTCTACTTTTATTTATAAAAGAAAATTTTACAAATGATATTTTAAACTAACAGGTCAAAGGACGTTCAAACGTGTGTATAAGTCAAAATGACAAATAAAAAAAGACAGAGGGAGCATTATTCATGGATTTAACTTTGCCACCCAGTTACAAAACTAGAGATTTAACTTTGCCACCCAGTTACAAAACTAGTTCTCTTAACTCTAAATTTCAAATATATGAATAGAGTGTGCGCGCGCGCCAGTGCGAGCATTTTAAAATGGAAGTATCATAAAACTGACCATTGAGAAATCACACAATTTCTCTATTGACATTTTTCTAATATAGTTTATATGTTAATTAGTAATATCCATTGTTACATAAATTTCGCTGTAAATAAGAAAATTGAATTTAAAAATTTGGACAACACTGAATGGAACGAGACTTATCAATAGGTTACTAGCGTAATAGGACACGGGCTATTTTTGTTAGAATTCAAACTTGAAGTGAAATAAAAACTTGCATTATCTAATCAAATAAATGAAGTATATCCAAGTAGTGTGAATGTTTAATAGAAATAAAATTAAGTTTAGTTATCTAGAGATATTAGTCAACAAAAGCTACAATCATGTGAAGATCCGGAAGCATGAAAAATGGACACGTAATTGTGCATGGAGAAATATGACTTCGGAAAAACTTTTTAAATGCATGTAAAACAAAAGCAGAAGATGGCAACAACTGGTGGGTTGTAAGAATCAAGTTTGAATCCTAAAATTATGGTAGGCTACACAACTTCTGTTGTTCAAATACATAGGCTGGTCTTTGTTCAAAGCCTGGAAAAGGGTGACTATATTAATACATAGAGCTGAGCGATATGTAAGGAATGAGATCAATTAGCATATGTGTGGCCTATTAATAGAGCTTCTATTTGTGCCAATAAGTAGTACTGAGTTACAAAATCAGAGCAAGAAAAAAAGAGCCGAAGCTCTTCAAGAAAAAATAGTAGTATCCTTATATTATAGATAAAAGCTGTAGCTTTTGTTTGTATAAGAAATAGAAAGCGTGTGTTTATTTTATTATCAGAATTTTTTATACATATATTGTGAGTGTTTGTTTAAATCAAATCAAGTTTAAATACTTGTGATGTCCATTTCGTTTTCAACAAGTGATATCTGAGCCAATGTTCCGTTCGTGAAAAATGGCGAATCTGCTGCAACCCCAAATTTTAAAGTTGACGGTAACAAATTATGGAAACTGGAGTATTCAAATAAAGGTATTACTCGATTCCTACGACAATTGGGATATTTTTGAAACCGGGTATGACGAGCCCACGGATGCGGCCGGTGAAGCAGCCTTTTCAAATGCCGAGCAGACGGTGTTCAATAAGTCCCGGAAAAAAGATAAAAAGGCGTTATACATAATTTTTCAAGGTGTCGATGAATCCACCTTTGGAAAAATTTTAAATGAAAAAACGGCGAAAGATGCATGGGAGATTTTGTAAAAATCTTTTCAAGGACTCGAAAAAGTAAAAAAGGTGCGGCTCCAGGTGATACGCGGGGAATTCGAAAATTTGAAGATGATGAGTTCATAAAATATTGGTGAATTTGTTACGCGTTTGAAAACGGTGACAAATGAGATGAAAAAAAACGGGGAAAGTCTTGATGATGTTCGGGTCATTGAAAAATTGCTCCGTTCTTTGATAAGAAAATTTGATTATGTAGTTACTCTATCGAGGACTCAAAAGATCTGCCCACAATTTCAATTGACGAGCTTGTAGGTTTTTTTCAAGCCCACGAGCAGCGAATGAATCAATATGATGATGCAAGCAATTTGGAGAAGGCTTTGTAAAGTAAAGTATCCATTAGCGACAGTTCTGGAAGTAGCAGTTTTGTACGTGGCAGATGTGGCTTTAGAGGTGGCTACTGAGGTGGACGAGATCGTAAAAGGCAGTCCTTCAACAGAGGTCAGAATACTGAAGGTTATCAACCATCTGGTCGTTGTCAAAATTTCAGAGGTCGTGGAATAGGTGGATTTCAACGAGGTGACAAATCTCAATTTCAATGTTATAATTGTAATAAATTTGGTCACTTAAGTTACGAGTGTAGAACACCAAAAGTGGAAAAAAGGAGTCACTTTGCTGCAACAAAATAACACAAAGATGTTGGTTCTGCTATGTTTCTCACTTACAAAAGAGATGGGGAAGGCAAGAAGAATGTTTGGTATCTTGATTCCAGTGCGAGCAATCACATGTCTGGCCACAAGGATTTATTTACGGAAATAGATGAGACAGTCACAGGAGAAGTTATTTTTGGTGATTTTTTGAAAAATTCCGGTCAAAGGAAAAGGTACAATTACGTTTGTGACAAAGAATGGTGAGAAAAAATATATAAATGACGTTTATTTTATACCTGCTTTGAAAAAAATATCATCAGTCTTGGTCAACTTGTGGAGAAAGGATATAATATATAAATGCTGGATAATTCTTTTACCAGCAGAAATCAGGTTCGAGAATTGATCACTAATGTGGAGTGTGAACAGGCGATTCTGTGACATCTTCACATTAGCGATCAATTCTCGAACCTGATTTCTGATGGTAAGAGAATTGTCCTGCATCTGTATATTATATCCTTTCTCCACAAGTTGACCAAGACTGATGATATTACTTTTCAAAGCAGGTATAAAATAAACGTGATTTATATACTTTTTCTCACCATTCTTTGTCATAATCGTAATTGTACCTTTCCCTTTGACCAGATTTTTGAAGAATTACCAAAAGTAAGTTCTCCTGTGACTGTCTCGTCTATTTCCGTAAATAAATCCTTGTGGCCAGACATGTGACTGCTCGTACCAGAATCAAGATACCCAACATTCTTCTTACCTTCCTCGTCTCCTTTGTAAGTGAGAAACATAACAGAACCAACATATTTGTCTTCTTTTGATGCAGCAAAGTGACTCATTTCTTCCACTTTTGGCGTACTACACTCGTAACTTAAGTGACCCAATTTATTATAATTATAACATTGAAATTGAGATTTGTCACCTCGTTTAAATCCGCCTATTCCACGACCTCTGAAAATTTGACAACAATCAGATGGTTGATAACCTTCATTATTATGGCCTCTGTTGAAGGACTTCCTTCCACGAACTCTACCACCTTGGTAGCCGCCTCTAAAGCCACCTCTTCCACGTACAGAACTGCTACTGCCAGAAATGTCGCCAATGGATACTTTACTTTGCAACGCCTTCTCCAAATGGCTTGCATCATCATATTAATTCATTCGCTGCTCGTGGGATTAAATAGAACCCACGAGCTCGTCAATTGAAATTGTGGACATATATTTTGACTCCTCGATGGAAGTAATTACATAATCAAATTTTTTTGTCAACGAACGGAGCAAATTTTCCATGACCCGGACATCATCAAGACTTTCCCCGTTTCTTTTCATCCCATTTGTCACCATTTTCAAACGCGTAACAAATTCACCAATATTTTCTGAAATCACACTCGATATGCAGACGAAGGTGCAAAAGTGCTTAAATTCGTTTATTAAAAATGACTCGTGGCTGTGGATAGTTTTCTAGAAATCAACGAACTAGAAAATTTATGTGAAGTGTGTGTCAAAGGAAAGCAACACGGACAAAGTTTTTCCTTTGGATAATTATGGAGTGCCAGTAGGCCATTGGAGATAGTTCACACAGATATTGCTGGTCCATTTGATGTTGCATCTCTTGCTGGTAACAGGTATTACCTAACATTTATTAATGATTTTAGCAGGAAAAGTTGGGTGTATATCATCAAAGAAAAATCGGAGGCTCTTGATAAATTCAAGGAGTTCAAAGCACTTGCATAAAAACAAAGTGGCCATTATTTTAAGACACTTAGATCAGACAGAAGATGAGAGTATACTTCAAACTTGTTCAGAATCTTCTGTAGGACACATGGCATAAATCATCAGTTGACAACGACAAATACTCCCTAACAAAATGGCGTTGCATAAAGGAAGAACCGCACAATTCTTGACATGGCAAGAAGTATGGTGAAAGCAAAGCACTTGCCAAGAATTTTCTAGGTGGAAGTTGTTCTATGTGCAGTTTATTTGTTGAATCGATGTCCAACAAAAAGTGTCAGAAACAAAACTCCAAATGAAATATGGAGCGGGAGCAAATCATCAGTTGGACATCTCAAAATTTTTGGATGTATCGCATATGCCCATGTTCCTGATCAGAAAAGGAAGAAGCTGGATGATAAAGGTAAAAAATGCATCTTTATTGGATATGACAAAAGGACCAAGGTGTACAGACTCTATAATCCCCAGAACAAATAATTTAATTATTTCTCGAGATGTTGAATTCAATGAATCAGATTACTGGAGATGGGGCGAGAAAGAAAGAAAAGTTGTCGGTTTATTCATTAACAATGATGATGACGATGACGACTCCAACATTGAAAATAACGGAGATGAGGATCCAACTCCTCCAAAGAGTCCTAATCAACAAACTCCTGCATCAACATCATCGACGGGAGGAAACATCAGTTCAAGGGGAGCACCGAGAAAAATGTAAAGTCTGGATAGTATCTACGAAGTAACAAGTCCAGTACAAATATCTTTTAATTATTCTTTATTTTATTTAATAGTTCAATGTGATCTGGTGACATTTGAGAAATCTTATAATGAAAGTAAATGGAACAAAGCCAAGGACGAAGAAATTGGTGCAATTGGAAAAAATGATATTGGGAGCTCACATATCTTCCAGAAGGATATAAAGTAATTGGTGTCAAATGGGTCTATAAGACCAAGACAAATCAAGATGGAGAGGTGGAAAAGTACAAGGAAAGGCTAGTTGCTAAAGGCTACAAGTAGAGGTACGGGATTGACTATGATGAGGTATTCACTCCAGTTGAAAGAGTTGATACCATAAGACTTCTTACAACAATCGCAACTCAGAATTAGTGGAAGATTTTTCAAATGGAAGTGAAGTCAGCATTTCTGAATGGTTATCTCGAAAAAGAAGTCAACATTGAGCAACCTCCCGTATATGTTCAGAAAGGCGAAGAAAATAAAGTCTATAAATTGAAAAAAGCTTTATATGGTTTGAAGCAAGTTCCGCGAGCATGAAACACAAGGGTTGATGAATATTTTCAGAAAGATGGTTATGTGAAGAGTCCATACGAGCATGCCCTCTATACGAAGATAAATTCAGGAGGAGATATTATGATCGTGAACTTATATGTGGACGACATGATCTTTATCGGAAACAACCCCGGTATGTTTGATGATTTTAAGAAAGTTATGACTAACGAATTTGAGATGACAGATATTGGTCAAATGTCGTACTTACTTGGAGTTGAAGTGAGGCAAAGCAAATACGGAAATTTAATGTCTTAGAAAAAATATGCGGAGCAGTTTTTACAGAAGTTCAGAATGGAAGAATGCAATCATTGAGCATACTAGAAGAAGTAAGCATAAAGCTCAAAGTTGATTCAACAAGAGAGAAGGTAAATCAGACACTGTTCAAAAATTTGGTTGGAAGTCTGAGGTACCTAACTTTCACTCGTCCCGATATTGTGTATGCGGTTGTATTGGTTAGTAGGTACATGGAGAAACCGAAGTAAGATCACTTCATAACAGCTAAAAGAATTTTGAGATACAGTAAATGTATGCTTGATAATGGTCTATTTTATACGCATTCTTAAAATTCAGAATTAGTTGGCTACCCAGACAGTGATTATGGTAGTGACTTGGATGACAGGAAAAGCACTTCGGGATATGCTTTTCATATCGGATACGCGATATTTTCATGGTCATCAAAAAAGCAACAGACAGTTTCCCTCTCAACATGTGAGGCGGAATACATGGCAGCAGCATGCACATGTCAGGCTATGTCACTAGGCTACATTTTGGGCGAGTTAAATCTTGCAAAGGAATGTCCGGTTAAAATTTACGTGGATAATAAATCCGCAATTTTTCAAGCAAAATATCCGGTGTCACACAGTCGAAGCAAGCACATCAATATTAAATATCATTTCATTCAAGAACAGGTGAACGAGAAAATTGTGGAGTTGGTACACTGCAAGACTGAAGAAAATTTAGCAGATATTTTTACGAAGCCATTAAAACTGGAAGTGTTTCATAAAATGAAAGAAAAACTTGGAATGCAAAGTCGAGTTTGAGGGGGGTGTTCAAAATTCAAACTCGAAGTAAAATAAATACTTGCATAACCTTAAGTAGTAGTATAACAAAATAAATGAAGTAAGTATATCAAAGTAGTGTGAATGTTTAACATAAATAAAATTAAATTTAGTTGTCCAGAAATATTAGTCAATAAAGGTGCAAGCATGTGAAGATCTGGAAGCATGAAATATGGACACGTAATTATGCATGGAGAAATATGACTTCTGGAAAGCTTTTCGAATGCATGTATGTGAAACAAAAGTAGAAGATGCCAACAACTGGTGGGTTGTAAGGGTCAAGTTTGAATCCTAAAAATATGGTAGGATGCACGACTTCTGTTATTCAAATACATAGGCCAGTTTTTGTTCAAATCCTGGAAAAGGGTAGCTATATTAATACATACAGTTGAGCAATAATGTAAGGAATGAGATCAATTAGCATATGTGTGGCCTATAAATAGAGCTTCTGTTTGTGCCAATAAGTAGTACCGTGCTAGAAAGCCAGAGAAACGAAGAAGAGAAACGAAGCTCTTGAAGAAAAAAATAGTAGTAGTCTTATATTAGAGATAAAAGCTGTAGTTTTTGTTTGTATAAAAAATAGAAAGTGTGTGTTTATTTTATTATCAGAATCGTTTATACATATATTGTGAGTGTTTGTTTCATTCAAATCAAGTTTAAATACTTGTGAGGTCCATTTCATTTCCAACAATTTTCTAGTAATATTTCATAATGTAGAGTATATAAATTTAGAATTTCAGTTCGCGCGAATTTTGTTAGAAAATAAAATATATTGTCTTTCATAATTTATTTGAAGTGTACAAAATATATCATTTGAATCAGCTTATACTCAATGATTATATAGAACGTTGAGTGATGAAATATTGTGCATTATTTAAAGTTTTTTTCTTTTCAGGCTTTGACGATTTTGGTTATAATAGAGTATACAATTCCAAATAATTTAATTAAAGTGTATAAAAAATAGCACGGGCTATTTTTTAGCAATATTTCATAATGCATAGACTATGATTTTTGAATTTCATTTTGCATAGTTTTTTGTTAAAAAATAAAATTTATTGTTCTTCATTACTTATTTGAAGTGTACAAAAAATATCACCCAAAACAGCTTACACTCAACGATTGTTTAGACCATTGAGTGATAAAATATTTTGCAGTGTTTATTCTTTTCAGGTTTTGATTATTTCGGTCACGATAGATATTTTGGGTATATGTGATCTTTGAGTTAGAGATGTGTCGATACTAATTGTAATTTTTGTAGGTTCAATATGAGTGTAAGGTAATTGAAACTTGTTATATTTGCAATTGATAATGTCTATGTCTAACTTCAGTGATCTCGTATAAAGTATCAGTACAAGTTTGTTACATTCATGGCAAGCATGTATAGATTATAATATAGGTATGTCAAATGAGATACATGTATTTTAGAATATGTTATTATGTTGGTCGTGTTGACATAAGTCAGACATAGATTGTTTTCTAGTATAGGGTTAGTATAGTGTTATTTTAATCATTTTTAGAATTTAATTCGTGAATAATTTCTACCATTTTTCATATACTAATTCAATAATAATATTTATTTATTTCTAACCCCGAACCTTTTATTCGATCTGATAGTTTAAAGACTACATCTAAATCGATCGTGTTCATAGTTTCTGCATGCAAGCACACATCTTGATATTTTGTGCTATCAACAGATTTTGTGACGACTCATGTCAAATTTCATGTATATAAAGTTCATAAAATATCTCATCTTTTTCTAAGTTAGTAAGTTTGATAAATATTAGTTATTGAATTGATCATATATAAAATATCAAACACATTTAATTTATTGATATAAAATATTCCGTCTTATTAATCAAATGTCTTCGTCAATTAAATTGACTAAATTTATGTAGTGAATCGGTTCACATAGCCAAATGACGAATATATATTTAAAAAATGGGTCAAATTTCGAATTCAAATTAAGTTGAAGTATTTCATTTTTTAAAAAAAAATTGGGTCAAATATGATTTAAAATTCAACTGTAATAAACCGACTCTTTATAGTTTTGTGCAATTTTGTTTCAGTATATTTTTAAAAATATATATAAGGATTTGTACATTTTAATTTATATAAAAAGTTTAAAATATATTCTTAAACATAGAAGTTATTAGTAAGTAAGGTAATGATTTGTTAATGTATTATGTTTGAACTTTTATTTAAATTTAATTTATTAAAATTAACTACACAAATAATCCAGTATTTATGTTTAAAATAAAATAAAATGTTTGAGTGTTAAATGACACTCATATATTATATGTATGGTGAAATATTCAAATGATACTTTGGTGTGGTGGTTTAATGATATATCACTAAATGAGCATACTTAGGTTCGATTCCCAATAATAACATTTTTAAAAGAAAATAAACACATGGAACAATTATCATTTCACGAGAATAAAATGTCTAACTAATATTATATCCATTTTGGGCTATTATATATCGAAGAAATTTATTGCGATCCTCGGGTAACATAATATTTACTAGCAAAGTATGTTGTAGCAAAGTATGTTGTATAAGACATGTCTGTGCCATAACAAGACTAAGTCAAATTGACAGTTCTAAGTAAGTTATATGATAATCTAAGTTTGTATTTTGTATTGTATCACTTAAGTCTGTAAAAATATAAATAGATAATATTGGAGTTTTTTTCTGTAAATAGCCTCAAGCCTAAGAATAAACTTTGGAAGAAGATCATGCCTCAGAGAAAGTGTGAAGAAGTTTGGAGTTGAATAAATCTGTTTTGGGAAAAACATTTGAAGTCAAGAAATCTACAAGTCACAGATTAAGTGTTATCGAGAAGTCATTCGAGAACTCCAGAATGACTTATCGAGAAGTCAAGAAAAGCTTATAGAGATGTCTCAGAGTCATCAAAAAGTCAAATTATCACTAGAGATCTCAGAGATATCGATAAGTCAAAGTATCACTAGAGATCTCTGAGATATCGACAAGTCATTTTTGTACTAGAGAACTCAAAGATATCTACAAGTCAAAATGAAGACATGAAGATTGGAGATATCGATAAATCAATTCTACATGCATAAATTTAGAGACCTCGACAAGCCAAATTCTCCTATAGAGAACTCAGAGACTTCGATAAGTCAAAACAACTATAGAGTAATGAGAGATCTTGATAAGCCTTTATACTTATCGAGATGTCGAGTTCTCTATATAACAAACTGAAGGTCTCGAAGTAAAACACAAAGTACAAAGTGCAGACCAGTTAAATATCTAAGATTATCAATCAACAAACAAATCAATCACTGATTTGAAAAGTCTACAAAAGTAGCTTGAAGAGTACAAGATCAAAGGCCAAGATTAACTGACAAAGTAAAGTCACAGACATGCACGATTTACAAAAATACACTAAGCCAAAAATAGAAAGTTTTAGTTAACTTAAAGTAGAGTTTATTACATGCGATTGCATGCTGTGTAAAACCAGTGTTTACTGTTCTATAAAGTAAACACTGGATGCTTTATTTTAAGGGCAACAAAAATAGATCTATAAAATCTTATATCTCTCAAGAGAGAAGCTGAGTTCTTTATAAAAAAAGAACCCATAAATTTTGTAGCAAGACATACTTGATTTTAATATAAAATTAAGTGAGTTTTGAAAGATAGTGTGTTCATGGCATGTTTTATTATTCTTGTTAAAGCATATCATCTCTACAAGACATATTACTTTGTTCTCCATTCTTAACAGTTCAAAAATGTGACGCCCTCCAAACCCGGGGTCTAGATTTGGGGGTCACTCGCCAATAAACTAAAATAAAATAATCACAGCGGAATAATATAATAAATACGACCCCTTTACCTGCACTGGATCGATCATAGGTTATAGTATGGAACAGGCACTACTACAAATCAAGTGTTATTACAAACCATAGTCTAATTAGTTTTACAACTTATTCAAATTTTATTACAAACCTCTAGACTAATTAAGTATCCCAAACTGTCTACCTGGAAACACACCAACTATTTACAAACACATAACCTCTGGTCAGACCTGGAACTTAAGCTTGCCCTGGCCTAGCTGAAAGAATCAAGATAAGAAACAAGTATGAGCGAAAGAAATGCTCAGCAAGTAGTAAATAACTTATGATTTGGAATAACAACAGTATATCTGATGAACAAAACCAACTACAATAACTGAACAGTATCAAAACTGATATAATTTTTATAATAAACAACATTTGCAATATATTATGTTTTGGGATTGGAATCCTCGAACGACGGTGTGTTGCCGCCGGTGATCAGCCGCGGAGCAACACCGGTATGCCGAAGCATATCCAACTAAACAAAAGGTACCCAAGGCACATATTGGCCTAGCAAGGTGTTATATCCTGTATAACACATAGCTCACACTGGACCGCCGCCACGGCCTCTTACGCAACCATCCAACCCATAAAAACAATTTTCCGCCAAAGGAGTCGAATCAAATGACATCCTTAACCACATAACTCCCCATTTCTCATGGTCCGGAGTTTTCTCAACAACCAATGGCGAAATAACCAGAACAATTAGTTATTCGCTAATCTCAATTTAAAGCTTTGCTGTATAGAGTAATTCATAGCGAAACATAAAACGTTTAACTATTCTGAACTTAGAATAGTATGGATATTGAAAGAATAAAGTTCAGAGTCAATATCAATTGAATGATAAATAAAGATATAGGTACTTGTATAATATGATTAGAAATGAACGTCACTTGAATGATAAGTGAAGTTAGGGTACTTGCCTGGTATGCTCAATAACCTCTTTAACTCTGCTTCTAACTGCTGGCTACTATCTTCGTCTAACACTTGACTGCACTTCTAGCTACTCGATTCTATAAACAAAAGGATTATCTTAAGTGACAGAACTAAACTCAATCGACGTAATTCTACGTCTTGACATCTACCCGACCGTTTATAACTAAGCATGACATAATAAACTGTAAACAGATAGCATACTTATCACATAACACATAATCATGACCTTTGTTTAACACATAATCACCTATTTCAAGTAACACATACGTAAGATCATTACAAGACACGCCTCAGTGCGTTAAGAATGAAAATCAGGTCAATATTAGCATTTATCGATCAAATACCGACTCAAGCGGGTACATAAATCAAATGACATTGCAATACAAAAGAAATTAGGTCTCAAAAGTATTTTTATTGAAAGCGCAATATTTTTCTGAGTCTGTACGCGTTTGTTTCGTATTAAACGGACAAACGGTTGATTTATTATAAATTTTTGAACATTTTTCGGAATAAAACGGGTCTCCAAATCATTTAATAATTAAATAATAGGGCTCGAATACTCGAAAATAATTTTATAAAATTATCGAGTTTGGAAAATAATTTAAAATAATATTTTAAAGCTCGAAACTATTTTTCAGAATTTTTAAATCAATAATAAATAATTAAATCTAATTATTAAATTAATTTAAATCAATTAATAATTAATAAAGTTAATTAATCAATTAATATTAAATAAATCGATTAATTAAAATAATTAAAAACTAATTAAAATTAATTAATAAAATAATTCAGATTTATTTTTGAATTATAAGTGAATTTTGGAATTAAAATAATAATTTTAGGAATTAAAAATGAATTTTTAGAAATGAAAATATGATTTTTGAATTATTTTTAAATCAGAAATTCAGAAACAGTTTTCTGTTTTGGTTTTGGGGAAAAAGGAGGATCAAACCCGGGTCGGGAAATAACCCAAACGGGTTGAAACCGGGTTGCCAAGAACCGCCGGCCGGAACCCAGAATCCGGCGGCTGGTTGACAACTCCGGCGAGCCCCAAAACTACTCAGAATCGATTGGTTTTCGATCTTAATCAGTCCTACCACAACCCAACAACTCTGTTCACCCATCAACGTTAATAAACAATACCGAAATCGGAGATTCCGACCGAAACCGCCATTAAAACCGGTGGAACCTTGAATTTCCGCCGAAAATCCGAATTCCTTCATTTCTGAACCAAATTCATCAATTAACATCTTAAAACGAAGCTTAAGACATGTATAATCAGTTCATATCATCAAAATAATCCAAAAACCACCCAATAAGAAACCCCTAATTTTCGAATAAAAACCCTAAAATCGAATTTTGAAAATTACTAATCGTTTGAATGATTTGATGGCTTAAACAGAAAGAACATGAAAATATGAACGTTTTGGTTACTCATACTTCAAATTCTGAAGTCTGCATCACCCTCAAATTTGACCTTGATTTTCAGAATTCTTCAAGAACACCAAGAACACATATTCAAGAAAATTTTCAGAAAATCAAACCTTAATTTCTATATGATATTGAACTCAGTTTTTGACGTATAATATACCAAATTGACCAGAAAAACATGCTCTACAACATGGAAGCATCAAATCACATCAACAACATCAAGAACAAAAATTCATCATTTAATTATCAAATAATTCGAATATAAATAATTAAATAAGAAAATTACTGTGATTTCTGGGCAGAAACTGATGATTGATTCAAAAAGAAGATTTCGAGAGCTTCGTTTTGATATGCTGCACGCCCGAATCGGAGTTCGATAACGCCTTCGTTCGTGTGTTTGATTCTCGGAAACGTATCGGTTTCTCGGGTTTTTCTCTATTTTTACGGTATTTTAACTGGTTACAAATAAATAAACGAAATAAACGAAATAAGAAATAGGCTATTTATATTTATGGAATATTGGATCGTTCTGGATCGTTTTGGATCGTTAAATTAGTTGCTTAGCCACTAAGTAACTGTAAAAACGATACAATTCAATACCAGAATTGGATAATTATCAAAACCGGGCTTTTTATAAAACACCATATACGAACATAACGTAAAAATATCCCGTCTTTCGAGATTACGGGTTCTTATTGATTACCGAAATAATTATCGTATCGAAAATATTGCGCCGGGCCGCGCACGGGTCAAACCGTAATCCGGATCGAAAAAGTCAAAACACGGAAAATGTCCGGAATTACCAGATTAGGTTAGAAAGGAGTTTTCGGAAGAGTTTCGGGTTGTAAAAACGCAAAACGGTTGAAGTTGGAAGATTCCCGGCTTTATAAAATAATTTTATAATTATTCTGAAAATAATTAATAATTCATAAATTATTATAAAATCATATAACACTCCAAAAATTACCAGAAAAATACCACAATTATCTATATTTTATTCTGGACATATAAAAATTCAAATATTCAAATAATGTCACATATAACATTCAGATATCTATTCTACTTTTCAGATAATTCACCAAAAAATTTCACATAAAATCACATAAACAATTCCGAATAATAATAATAATATTTGAAAATATATGGGATATTACAATCTACCCCCCTTAACAGGATTCTGTCCTCAGAATCAGCCTAGGAAAATAAATAAGGATACTTGGATCGCATTTCGCTTTCCAATTCCCAAGTCGACTCTTCAACCTTGGGATTCCTCCACAAGACTCGCACTAAAGATACAGACTTATTCCTAAGTACTCTTTCTTTCTTATCTAAAATCTGTACTGGTTGCTCTACAAAAGATAAATCTGGTTGGATCTCGATTGGCTCGTATTCTATCACATGGTTCGAATCAGGCAAATAATGTTTCAACATTGACACATGGAACATATTGTGAATATGTTGCATGTGAGGTGGTAACGCTAACTCGTACGCAACTTTTCCCACACGCCTCAAAATCTCAAAAGGGCCAACATAACGCGGACTCAGCTTTCCTTTCTTTCCAAATCTTGATAAACCTTTCCAAGGAGAAACTTTTAATAACACTGCCTCTCCAACTTCAAATTCCATATCTTTTCTGGTAGGATCAGCATATTTGCGTTGACGATCTTGAGCTGCTGTTAATCTTTTCCGAATGAGTTCTATTTTCTCCTTCGTCTGTTGGATCAATTCTGGACCCAAAATCTTTCTTTCACCAACTTCTTCCCAACATATTGGAGATCTGCATCTTCTCCCGTATAATGCTTCGTAAGGCGGCATTCCAATACTGGCATGATAACTGTTATTGTAGGAGAATTCAACTAATGGCAAATGCTCGTCCCAACTCCCTTCAAAATCTAGTGCACATACCCTTAGCATATCTTCAATAGTCTGAATCGTCCTTTCACTTTGACCGTCTGTCTGCGGATGATACGCGGTACTCATGTTCAGCTTCGTTCCGAGACAATCTTGAAAACTTCTCCAAAATCTTGAGTTAAATCGAGGATCTCTGTCTGAAACTATGGATACTGGAACTCCGTGTCTTGTCACAATTTCTTTAAGATATAACCGTACCAATTTATCCATTGAGAATCTCTCGTTGATAGGAAGAAAATGCGCTGACTTCGTCAATCTATCAATAATAACCCAAATAGCATCATGATTCGCCCTGGTCCTCGGTAATCCGACTACAAAATCCATCGCTATATGCTCCCACTTCCATTCTGGAATGTCCAATGGTTGTATTAATCCACTGGGCCTTTGATGTTCTGCTTTAACTCGCTGGCAAGTGTAACACTTACTTACCCATTCTGCAATTTCCTTCTTCATGCTTGGCCACCAAAAGTTTTCTCTTAAGTCTCTATACATCTTCGTACTCCCGGGATGAATTGAGTATCTAGAGTTGTGAGCGTCTCGAAGAATTTCATCTTTCAGCTCGGCTACATTGGGTATCCATATTCTGGAAGAAAATCTTAATATCCCTTTATCATCCTTTTGACTCCCTATTTCTTCTCCTGTCAAACTGTCTCGTTCATGGCTCATTACTTCTTCCTGACATCTTCTTATTTTCTCTAATAATTCTGGTTGAAAAGACATTGCACACAATACCTCTGTAGACATACTTGGAATACTAACCTCTATTTCCAGCTTCTCAAATTCCTTGATCAATTCCTCTGATGAAATTATCATGTTTAACCTTTCTTTTCTGCTCAGAGCGTCGGCCACCACATTTGCTTTGCCTGGATGATAGTTAATAGTACAGTCGTAATCCTTGATTAGTTCTAACCATCTTCTCTGCCTCATGTTCAATTCCTTCTGGGTGAAGATATACTTTAAACTCTTGTGGTCCGTGTAGATCTCGCACTTTTCCCCATAAAGATAATGCCTCCAAATTTTCAATGCAAACACTATAGCTGCCAATTCTAGATCATGCGTTGGATACTTTTCTTCATGTGGTTTCAACTGTCTTGAAGCGTAGGCTATCACCTTGTCATGCTGCATCAAAACACATCCCAATCCTTTGTACGACGCGTCACTGTAGATCACAAAATTTCCTTGTTCATCTGGCAAGACTAGTACTGGAGAAGATACTAATCTATTCTTTAATTCCTGGAAACTTTCTTCGCACTTCTCATCCCATTCAAATTTCTGATTCTTCCTGGTGAGCTTTGTCAATGGCGTAGCTATCTTCGCAAAATCTTGCACGAATCTTCTATAGTAACCTGCCAATCCCATGAAACTTCTTACTTCCGTTGGTGTTTTTGGCCTCTCCCAGTTGATTATGGCTTCAATCTTTGCTGGATCCACTTCCACTCCTTTATTGCTAATCACGTGCCCAAGAAATCGTACTTCTTTTAACCAAAATTCACACTTGGAAAACTTTGCGTATAACTTCTCCTGTCGCAGTATCTCCAGAACTATCCTCAAATGCTCTACATGTTCCTCTTCTATTTTGGAATAGATCAAGATATCGTCTATGAACACGATCACGAATTTATCCAAATACTTCTTAAATACTCGATTCATTAGATCCATGAAAGCTGCTGGTGCGTTGGTTAATCCAAATGCCATCACTAGAAACTCATAATGCCCATATCTGGTTCTAAATGCGGTCTTCGGAATGTCTTCAGGCTTGATCTTCAGTTGATGATATCCGGATCTTAAATCAATTTTAGAAAACCATATAGCGCCTTTCAATTGGTCAAACAGATCATCGATCCTTGGTAACGGATACTTGTTCTTAATGGTCAGCTTATTCAGTTCTCGATAGTCGATACACAGTCGCATACTCCCGTCTTTCTTCTTGACAAACAGTACTGGTGCGCCCCATGGGGATACACTGGGTCTTATAACTCCTTTCTCCAAAAGATCTTGCAGCTGAGATGCCAATTCTTTCATTTCCACTGGTGCCATCCGGTACGGAGCTTTAGAAACTGGTTCTGTTCCGGGTGCTAGATCAATCGCAAATTCAATTTCTCTGTCGGGAGGTAATCCTGGTAGATCATCTGAAAATTCGTTGACAACTGGAATCGCTTCTAGGGCTGGAACTTCTTTACTGGTGTCTACCACATGGGCCAAATATGCTTCACAATTCTGACGCAATAACTTTTTCACTTGAGCGATCGCTAAGAACTTCTTCTCTTGCCTATTTCCTCGAAATATTATCTTCTTCTTACTATCCAAAGTTTGAAGTCTTAATTTCCTATTCTTACAATCAATCTGAGCATTATTTTCTGACAACCGATCCATTCCTAAAATAACATCAAATTCTCCCAACTTAAAAGGTATTAAGTCGGCATAGAATTGATGTCCTCCTATCTTAATATCGCACTTCGGGCACACTCGGTCGACGGAAACTTGATCCTTATTAGCTAACTCTATCATTAATGCTTGTTCTAACAACTTAACTTCGCAATGCAGTTTATCGACAAAACTTTGAGAAATAAATGATCTTATAGCTCCAGAATCAAATAAAACTTTAGCATCTATGGATTTGACTGGAAGCGTACCTGCCACCACGTCTGAACTCTGAACAGCATCCTTCATAGTCATATTGAATGTCCTAGCCTTTGGCTGGTCCTTTGTTGGTGGTCCTTCAATCCTTGGCACATTAGCAGTTGGTTCAATTGTCTGGCAGTCCCTGGCAATATGCCCCATCTTTCCACATTTAAAGCACACTGTCCCTGATCTCTGAGCTGTAGTCTGACTTCGACACTCATTAGCATAGTGTCCCTTCTGATTGCACTTATAACACAACACATTAGCCTTACAAATCCCAAAATGCCTTCTACCACAAAATTTGCACTCTGACGCAGGTGGACGATTGGGTCTCTGCTGATTTGAATTCTGAAAACGGTTCCCATTTCCTGGCTGTGGTTTCTTAAATCCCACACTCTTATTATTCTGAAACTCTGGCCTTTTATTGAAACGGCCCTGGAAGTTACCTTGTTGCTGGCCTCCTCCTGAGGTTTCTATTTTCCTTTTCTTCCCATCCTTCCCTTTCTGATACATATCACTCTTTCTTTCAATCACCATCGCTTTCTGCACTACTGCCACATATGAAGTCAATTCAAACATGGCCACCCTATTCTGAATCCAAAATCTCAATCCCTGTTCAAACCTTCTTGCTTTCTTTTCATCCGTATCAACCTGGTCTGGCACGAACCTCGCTACTTCAGTAAACTTAGCTTCGTACTCAGCTACAGTAAGATCTCCCTGGGTCAAGTTCAAGAATTGGATCTCCATTTGATTCTTCATATACCTCGGAAAATACTTCTCTAGAAACAGCTCTGTGAATCTCTCCCAAGTTATAAACTCACCTCCTTCCAATGCTCGCGCGGATTCCCACCAATAGTTCGCCTCACCCTTCAGAAAGTAACTTGCAAACTTGGTCTTCTGCTCAGTTCCTGCTCCGACCAATTCAAAAGCCTTTTCCATTTCCTTAAGCCATGCATTGGCTTCCACAGGATCAGCACTTCCCTTGAACTCAGGTGGCTTCACTGCTTGAAACTGCTTAAAAATCACTGCAGGTGGTGCTGCTGCTTGCTGCTGTTGTTGCTGTTGTTGCTGCTGCGTAAGATGTAACATCTGCTGCTGCATCAGTCCCAACATCTGGATAATCGCTGGATCTGTACGACTCTCGGTATGATCCTCTCCTGAATTATTCCTTTTCTTTGGAGCCATTATTCTGGTAAGAAACAAGCAATATATATAATAATCTGTCAAGCATTGTGTCAAATATGTAGCAATTCCTTAGCATATTAAAGTTCGCAAACAATATCTCTTCCTTGAATATCATAAACTTGCTACCATATTAACACAAGCGACATGATTATCACATAATCCTGCTTATTATCTCAAGAATAATAACACAAAGAAAATTTACCCCGAATTATCCGAACTTTTAAAATCCTCTCTTGAAATCTTAACTAAACCAACAAAATAGCAGGGCAATGACACAAGGCCTAAAGCTAAACGCAAAACAGGAAACCTAAACAACTTAACTACCCCAACCAATTAACCTAAATTAACCCTATAAAAGCTAAACTATACGCACCTATCTTATGTGATCTTCCTATGACTCATCTATGACAATCCTACGCCTATTTCAGTGACCATAACCTGTAGCTCTGATACCAACCTGTGACGCCCTCCAAACCCGGGGTCTAGATTTGGGGGTCACTCGCCAATAAACTAAAATAAAATAATCACAGCGGAATAATATAATAAATATGACCCCTTTACCTGCACTGGATTGATCACAGGTTATAGTATGGAACATGCACTACTACAAATCAAGTGTTATTACAAACCATAGTCTAATTAGTTTTACAACTTATTCAAATTTTATTACAAACCTCTAGACTAATTAAGTATCCCAAACTGTCTACCTGGAAACACACCAACTATTTACAAACACATAACCTCTGGTCAGACCTGGAACTTAAGCTTGCCCTGGCCTAGCTGAAAGAATCAAGATAAGAAACAAGTATGAGCGAAAGAAATGCTCAGCAAGTAGTAAATAACTTATGATTTGGAATAACAACAGTATATCTGATGAACAAAACCAACTACAATAACTGAACAGTATCAAAACTGATATAATTTTTATAATAAACAACATTTGCAATATATTATGTTTTGGGATTGGAATCCTCGAACGACGGTGTGTTGCCGCCGGTGATCAGCCGCGGAGCAACACCGGTATGCCGAAGCATATCCAACTAAACAAAAGGTACCCAAGGCACATATTGGCCTAACAAGGTGTTATATCCTGTATAACACATAGCTCACACTGGACCGCCGCCACGGCCTCTTACGCAACCATCCAACCCATAAAAACAATTTTCCGCCAAAGGAGTCGAATCAAATGACATCCTTAACCACATAACTCCCCATTTCTCATGGTCCGGAGTTTTCTCAACAACCAATGGCGAAATAACCAGAACAATTAGTTATTCGCTAATCTCAATTTAAAGCTTTGCTGTATAGAGTAATTCATAGCGAAACATAAAACGTTTAACTATTCTGAACTTAGAATAGTATGGATATTGAAAGAATAAAGTTCAGAGTCAATATCAATTGAATGATAAATAAAGATATAGGTACTTGTATAATATGATTAGAAATGAACGTCACTTGAATGATAAGTGAAGTTAGGGTACTTGCCTGGTATGCTCAATAACCTCTTTAACTCTGCTTCTAACTGCTGGCTACTATCTTCGTCTAACACTTGACTGCACTTCTAGCTACTTGATTCTATAAACAAAAGGATTATCTTAAGTGACAGAACTAAACTCAATCGACGTAATTCTACGTCTTGACATCTACCCGACCGTTTATAACTAAGCATGGCATAATAAACTGTAAACATATAGCATACTTATCACATAACACATAATCATGACCTTTGTTTAACACATAATCACCTATTTCATGTAACACATACGTAAGATCATTACAAGACACGCCTCAGTGCGTTAAGAATGAAAATCAGGTCAATATTAGCATTTATCGATCAAATACCGACTCAAGCGGGTACATAAATCAAATGACATTGCAATACAAAAGAAATTAGGTCTCAAAAGTATTTTTATTGAAAGCGCAATATTTTTCTGAGTCTGTACGCGTTTGTTTCGTATTAAACGGACAAACGGTTGATTTATTATAAATTTTTGAACATTTTTCGGAATAAAACGGGTCTCCAAATCATTTAATAATTAAATAATAGGGCTCGAATACTCGAAAATAATTTTATAAAATTATCGAGTTTGGAAAATAATTTAAAATAATATTTTAAAGCTCGAAACTATTTTTCAGAATTTTTAAATCAATAATAAATAATGAAATCTAATTATTAAATTAATTTAAATCAATTAATAATTAATAAAGTTAATTAATCAATTAATATTAAATAAATCGATTAATTAAAATAATTAAAAACTAATTAAAATTAATTAATAAAATAATTCAGATTTATTTTTGAATTATAAGTGAATTTTGGAATTAAAATAATAATTTTAGGAATTAAAAATGAATTTTTAGAAATGAAAATATGATTTTTGAATTATTTTTAAATCAGAAATTCAGAAACAGTTTTCTGTTTTGGTTTTGGGGAAAAAGGAGGATCAAACCCGGGTCGGGAAATAACCCAAACGGGTTGAAACCGGGTTGCCAAGAACCGCCGGCCGGAACCCAGAATCCGGCGGCTGGTTGACAACTCCGGCGAGCCCCAAAACTACTCAGAATCGATTGGTTTTCGATCTTAATCAGTCCTACCACAACCCAACAACTCTGTTCACCCATCAACGTTAATAAACAATACCGAAATCGGAGATTCCGACCGAAACCGCCATTAAAACCGGTGGAACCTTGAATTTCCGCCGAAAATCCGAATTCCTTCATTTCTGAACCAAATTCATCAATTAACATCTTAAAACGAAGCTTAAGACATGTATAATCAGTTCATATCATCAAAATAATCCAAAAACCACCCAATAAGAAACCCCTAATTTTCGAATAAAAACCCTAAAATCGAATTTTGAAAATTACTAATCGTTTGAATGATTTGATGGCTTAAACAGAAAGAACATGAAAATATGAACGTTTTGGTTACTCATACTTCAAATTCTGAAGTCTGCATCACCCTCAAATTTGACCTTGATTTTCAGAATTCTTCAAGAACACCAAGAACACATATTCAAGAAAATTTTCAGAAAATCAAACCTTAATTTCTATATGATATTGAACTCAGTTTTTGACGTATAATATACCAAATTGACCAGAAAAACATGCTCTACAACATGGAAGCATCAAATCACATCAACAACATCAAGAACAAAAATTCATCATTTAATTATCAAATAATTCGAATATAAATAATTAAATAAGAAAATTACTGTGATTTCTGGGCAGAAACTGATGATTGATTCAAAAAGAAGATTTCGAGAGCTTCGTTTTGATATGCTGCACGCCCGAATCGGAGTTCGATAACGCCTTCGTTCGTGTGTTTGATTCTCGGAAACGTATCGGTTTCTCGGGTTTTTCTCTATTTTTACGGTATTTTAACTGGTTACAAATAAATAAACGAAATAAACGAAATAAGAATTAGGCTATTTATATTTATGGAATATTGGATCGTTCTGGATCGTTTTGGATCGTTAAATTAGTTGCTTAGCCGCTAAGTAACTGTAAAAACGATACAATTCAATACCAGAATTGGATAATTATCAAAACCGAGCTTTTTATAAAACACCATATACGAACATAACGTAAAAATATCCCGTCTTTCGAGATTACGGGTTCTTATTGATTACCGAAATAACTATCGTATCGAAAATATTGCGCCGGGCCGCGCACGGGTCAAACCGTAATCCGGATCGAAAAAGTCAAGACACGGAAAATGTCCGGAATTACCAGATTAGGTTAGGAAGGAGTTTTCGGAAGAGTTTCGGGTTGTAAAAACGCAAAACGGTTGAAGTTGGAAGATTCCCGGCTTTATAAAATAATTTTATAATTATTCTGAAAATAATTAATAATTCATAAATCATTATAAAATCATATAACACTCCAAAAATTACCAGAAAAATACCACAATTATCTATATTTTATTCTGGACATATAAAAATTCAAATATTCAAATAATGTCACATATAACATTCAGATATCTATTCTACTTTTCAGATAATTCACCAAAAAATTTCACATAAAATCACATAAACAATTCCGAATAATAATAATAATATTTGAAAATATATGGGATATTACAAAAAAGCCTTTGAAATTGTCTAAAACACATTCACCCCCCCTCTGTGTTGTATTCATTACCCAACAAGTGGTATCAGAGCAAAATCTGAAAAGAAACAGATTAAAGATCTTGGAAGATTTAATACACAGAAGCTGAGCAGTATCAAAATCCCCACATTTGACAGATCTAACTACTCACTATGAAAGAAGAAAATGATGTTGTTCATCAGGATGGTCAATCCATTATACATTCAAATTCTCAAGAATGGGCCTTTCACCCCCATGGTAAGAGTTGAGGAATCTACAGACGGGGACATGGTTATTCCAGCACATTATACTCCTAAAGATCCTTTAGAATATAATGAAACTGAAAAAGAAAAAGTCTCTCTGGATAGTGGCATGCAGCTGATCTTAATAGAGTCACTTGACAATGTAATGTACAATAACATTGTCAACTGTGACACAACCAAACAGATTTGGGAGAAAATAGAGATCTTATGTGAAGGAACAGAGGAGGTTAGGTCAAACTAAAGGAGGATTCTGGTGTCTCAGTATGAGGGGTTTATGGCTAAACCAAAAGAAGGAATCAATGAAGTTTTTGAAAGATTCAATAAATTGATAAATGATTTGCAGGTACATGATAAATATTATGAAGCTTCGGAGGTTAACCTAAAGTTTCTGCTAGCTCTTCCTGACCATCTTGAACAGAAAATATCAGCTATTAGAGAAAGAAGAGATTTAAGCAGAATAACTTTGGAAGTTCTGTATGGAATCTTGAAAACTTATAAACTTGAAATGATGCAAAGAAAGTCATTAAAAGCACATCATGGTCATGTTGTTGATGTTTCAAGTGCTTTGATAGTGAATGACAGAGAAGAAAGTGAAGATGAGGCAAGATGATCAAGTTTCAGCTGTTCAAGCTATAAAACAAAAGAACAAAGGACCTCAGAAGCAAGTTGTATTGGAGCTGGAGGAAGATGAATATTATACCTTGAATGAGCTAGATGAAATGGACCAATCCATGGATTACTTGGTTAGGAAATTCTCCAATATAAGAGTCAAGAAGCCAAGGTTTTTCAAAGGTAAGGGACAGTCTTCCAAAAGTAACAATTGGAAACTAAAAGCTCAGTACAATTCTGTTAGCAAAGGTGGCTACAAAATAGGATATGTGGACAGATCAAAGATAAGGTGCTTCAACTGTGATGAGTTGGGTCACTTTGCTACTGAATGCAGAAAGCCTAAAAAGGTGAAGAAAGATAAGGCCTATCTAGAACTGGAAGCAAAGTATGAAGCTCTCTTGAAAAAGCAGTCTGGAAAAGCTTATATTGTAGAAGGAAAGAGTTGGGATGATACTGATGTTGATGATGAGGATGAAGAGGTTGGAAACTATGCACTTATGGCTTTTGAGCATAGAGAAGCATCCAATTCTAAATCAAAGGTACCAACTCTAACCACTATTGATTTAAATGCTAGTCAATATAAGGAGACTATGAAAAAGATGAGTGTGGAGATATTTCATATACACACTAGCTTAGTAGCAGCTACTGAGGTAGTGAGTAGGCTAACAAAAGCTAATGAGAAGCTTGAGAGTGAGAAGCAAAAGATGGATCTACCGATTGTGGAGCTTGAATCAGTCAATCAAGAAAATAAATACTTGAAAAATAAGCTGAAGTGTGCAAGTGAGATTGAAGCTGTGTTAAGAGAAAAGATTGAGAAGAATGAGGTGAAACTGAAATCATTCAGGAATGCTTTATCCCTTTCCAACTAAAATTAAAATTCTGAGTTGATTGGTCAGTACCATGAGAAGAACAAGCCATGTGCTAATATAATTATTGGTCTTAATTATGATGCTTTGAATAGAAACAAGAAAGCTGTAGGTGATAAAGGAAAAGTAACAAAAAATGAAGATGTCCTAGCTATGCTGAGAAAGGTTGGTTCACCTATGTTCAAAGCATGTGAAGAAGATTTCAGTGAAGAAGAGTTGACCATAAAGCAAGAAATTGCTGATGAAGATAATGAGAAGAAAAATGCAGAAATAACTTCAACTTCCAAAGTTGAAAAGAAGCCCATGGTCAACCAAAATTCCAAGACACCTGTCAAGGAAATGAAAACTGAAGATGCAAGAAAGAAAAAGAAGAATATAAATGGAAAGATTGGGATAAATAAGAGCAACAATTTTTCTTATGTTGCAGATGCTCCAAGAAAATAATGTAAAAAATGTGGCTCTGTGAATCATCTAACTCATATTTACAAAAAGGTTGTTAGTAAGCCAGGAGTAGGAGCATGCAAGTATAATGAAGCAAAAGATGAAGATCCCTACTCATTCTGTGACAAGTTTGATTTCATACCTTGCAACATGAAATTAACGACAAGTTGCCATAAGCTGAGAGTTGATCTTAAGGAAATCAATATTGAATCTTCAGCTAGAAAGGACAATGCACATCACTCAATGAACTTTATTCTTTCTGAATCATCAAACTCTACCTCTATCAAATCTGTTAACAAGAAGAAAGTACCCAACACTTCTTGAGTTGCTAAACACTATTAAACGCATTGTGTGTAGGATAAAAAAAAGAAAGTCATATGGATCATACACAGTGGATGCTCAAGACATATGACAAGTGATATGGCCCTGCTATCACAATTTGAGGAGAAGGCTGGCCTATTAGTGACTTTTGGAGATAATAGCAAAGTTTTCACAATGGGATATGGCAAATTGATCTCTGGAAATGTTGTCATTGATGATGTAGTACTGGTAGCTGGTCTTGAAGTGAATATTCTCAGTATCATCCAATTTGCAGACAAAGGTTTCAAGGTTTTATTCAACAAAGAAGAATGCACTTTTATCAGCAAAAAAACTGGTGAAGTTGCTTTGAAAGGAGCAAGGAAAGGAAGCTTATTTGTTGTAGACTTGGACTCAGCAAATGAGGATGGAATTTGTTGCTTCTACACCAAGGCATCTGTAGAGCAAAGTAAGCTATGACATAAGAAGCTGTCTCACCTGAATTTCAAGGCAATCAATTCTCTAATAAAAAAAGAGTTAGTGAGAGACATGCCTAATCTGAAGTTTGCTCAAGATGAAGTCTGTGATGCTTGTTAAAAAGGAAAAATGAAAAGATCAAGTCACAAAAGTAAAACTATAAATTATATAAGTGCACATTTGCAACTTATTCACATGAATTTATTTGGACCAGTTAATGTCTAGTCAATTTCAAGAAAAAGATATGCACTGGTGATGGTGGACGACTACTCAAGATATACATGGGTAGAATTTATGCATTCTAAAGATGAGACTCCACACATCATAATTGAGCACATCAAGAAGATTGAGAAGTAGGATGAAAATCAGAATTGTGTGAAAAAATTGAGGAGTGATAATGGAACATAATTCATGAATGCAATCTTAACTAAATTCTGCAAAGACAAAGGTATTGTTCAAGAATTCTCAGCTGCTAGAACACCTCAACAAAATGGGGTAGTTGAAAGAAAGAATAGAACACTAGTAGAGGCTGCTAGAACAATGCTGCAAGATGCAAAGTTGCTAACTAGTTTTAGGGAAGAAGCTGTGAACACTACATGCTATACTCAAAATAGATATCTCATTAACAAGAATCTTGGAAAATCACCCTACTCAATCTTGTCTTAAAAAAATCCTACTATGAAGCATCTTCATGTGTTTAGAAGCAAGTGCTATGTTTTGAAGGACAACTCTGAATATGTGGGAAAATTTGACTCTAAAGTTTTTGAGGCAATTTTTCTGGGATATTCATTAAAAAGAACTGCCTACAAGGTCTATGTACTTGAACAAAAGAAAATTATGAAAATTACAAATGTACTTTTGATGATGACAAGTGCCCAGGCTTGGAATGCCTTGATGAAAATGAAGTAGAAGTCCTAAAGTTTGAAAATCTTAACATTGATAATGATTCTGATGATGGAGCTAAAATCAACACAAATCACAGAATAGATGAAGAGTCAACTGAACAAGTGAATCATGAGAATGAAAGCTTATCTCATGAACCTGACTTTGATAGAACAAACTCAGTGGGAGAAAGAGAGGAAGGTTCTGCAAGTCATGCCAATGGTGAAGAAAACACAGAAAACTCAAGTCAACAAACTCCCACCAGAAAGTGGGATAGAAGTCACACTAGAGAAACAATTATTGGTGATCCAACTGCTGGAGTGAGGACTAGAAGTGCAACTGCAAATAAATATCTTTATGCATGTTTTTTATCACAAGTTGAGCCAAAGAAAACTGAGGAGGCCCTTCTTGATCCTGATTGGATATCTGCTATGCAAGAAGAGTTAAATCAGTTTGAGAGAAGCAAAGTATGGAAATTAGTTCCTGCAACAAAGAACAGAAGTATTATTGGAACAAAGTAGGTGTTCAGGAACAAGATGATGAAAATGGAATTGTTACCAGAAACAAAGCAAGGTTGGTTTCAAAAGGCTACTCACAGGAAGAAGAAATTGATTATGATGAAACCTTTGCTCCAGTTGCAAGACATGAAGCAATAAGGATTTTTCTTGCATTTGCTGCACATTCAAATTTCAAGGTATATCAAATGGATATGAAAAGTTCATTCCTCAATGGAGAGCTAGAGGAAGAGGTTTATGTGCAACAGCCACCTGGCTTTGAAAATCCATAATTTCCAAATTTTGTATACAAGTTACTTAAGGCTCTCTACGGACTTAAACAAGCACCTAGAGCTTGGTATGATACACTGTCAGAATTTTTAATTAAGCATAGATTCACTAGGGTTACTATTGACACGACTCTCTTCTACAAGAAGCATGATGATGATATGATCCTAGTTTAGATCTATGTGGATGATATTATCTTTGGTTCTACAAATGAAAAGCTTTGCCAAAGATTCTCTAAGCTTATGCAGAGTGAATATGAAATGAGTATGATGGGGAAATTAAGTTACTTTCTTGGACTTCAAGTTAGTCAAAAAAGTGATGGAATCTTCATCAACCAAACCAAGTATGTCAAGGATTTATTGACAAAGTTTGGTATGGTTGATTGTTCACCTGCATCTACACCTATGTCTACAACTACAAAGTTGGATGAAGATGAAAACGTCAAGAGTGTAGATATCTCAAGCTATAGAGGAATGATTGGATCTTTGCTTTACTTTACTGCAAGCAGACCAGACATCATGTTTGCAACATGTCTGTGTGCAAGGTTTCAAGCCAATCTAAAAGAATCACATTTGATGGCTGTGAAGAGGATTTTCAGATACTTGAAGGGGACTCCAAACTTGGGATTATGGTATCCTAAGGGAACTGGTTTTGGAGCTGTTGGCTACACAGATGCAGATTAAACTGGATGAAGGGTTGACAGGAAGAGCACTAACAGAAGCTGTCAATTTCTTAGACAAAGATCTGTATCCTGGTATAGCAAGAAACAACAATCTGTCTCAACTTCCACAGCTGAGGCTGAAGACATAGTTGCTGGAAGTTGCTGTGCTCAAGTGATTTGGATTAAAAATCAACTAATGAACTATGGCCTAATGTTACACAAAATTCCAATTATGTGTGACAATACTTGTGCTATATCTATTGTGGCTAATCCAGTTAATCATTCTAGAATAAAGCCCATTGATGTAAGGTGCCATTTTATTAGAGAACATGCTACAAATGGTACCATTGAGCTCATTTTTGTTCCAACAGAAAAATATTTAGATGACATTTTTACTAAACCTTTGGATGAAGCAACTTTCACTAGACTTGTAGGTGAAATTGTAATGCTTAATTCTTCATCCTAAGACAAGAACTCAGCTAATGTTCTGAGCATATTAATTTCTAATAAATCAAAATTCATTTGATTATTAGAAATTAACTGATATATGAATTATAAATATTTCAAAAATCTCTGCATATTTATCTTTCAAAAATTTAAAATTTAGCTTGAAAATTTTCAATTCTAAGAAAAATGTGTAAATGTTGATTTACATTTTCAATATGTAAAATTAGCATTTTAGTGATCAAGAGTATATAGAGAATTGAGTTCTCGATAAGTTTAATTGACTTATTGACAAGTCATTTTAATACTTATCGAGTGAGTGCTCGACAAGTCAATTTTCCGACTTCTCGAAGGACTTCTCGATAAGCTTTATTATGACTTATCGATAAGTCACTGTAGAGTTCTCTATAAGTGTTAACTCACAGAGTTCTCTACAAGTACAATTTTAGACTTATAATTAACTCATAACTGAAATAATTTAATTCAATAAATTATTTTAGTGAAATACTCTTGGAAAAATTATTCTGATTTCATTTGGATTTATTCAAATAAAAATTGAAAACTATTCATTCCATTTTTAGGACAAATTGAGGATTTATTTGACATCTCGACAAGTCAGTTTTAGTTCTCTAAAAGAGTAAATTAAAATCACTTCTCGATATGTAAGTCTCTTTTCAAAATGACTTCTCGATAAATAAATTCCAAACATTTATTTTTGAGTTCTTGATAAGTCATTTGTTTTTACTATAAATACTCAGACATCTCGACATACACATACTTACGCCTTCGAGAACTCTAAGTGACCTAGATTTTTCAATTCCAAACCGATTTCTCTCTCATTTCAAGCTCTTTCTCTCTCATTTTTCTTGCCCGTTCCATTTTACTCAACAACAATGGCACTCAATCTTGTTAGAGTTGAAATCCCCAAACAAGGAACCAACTACCTTGTTTTCACTGATGCTAATCAAGCCCCTGACTGTTTTTTCTATTGAATCTTTCGCTTCCTTACTTGAACTAACTGTAATTGCTAATAAAAGTTGTAGTTTCAAGGGGTTTGTCAAATTTTTGTCTGAATCTTACTTTGCAGGTGCTTTAACTGCTAACCCAATCTTGTACTTGGATGTCCTGCATGAGTTCTGGACAATAGATGTAGTAAGGAATGTTACATGGTGGTGACTTGCACAATTGGATGCCAACAATTAGAGTTTAATGAGAAAGATGTGAATGCAGCCTTGGGTCTTCCAACTGCAAATCTGGTGGAGGTGCCAACACAGGATGAGCTTGCTGAGTTCATGGATTTCATCAACTATGATGGAAGGAAAATCTGACAAGTCTGAACAAAACAAACCTAAGGAAGGAATGGTCATTTGTGTCTGATTCTATATTGAGGGCCTTCACATGCAGAAAGACAAGATATGACAACATCTCAAGTGTGGTGCAGAAGCCGGTGTTCTCAATAGCCCACAACAGAAACTTGAATGTTTGTCTTTTGATCCTGGAAGAACTTGCTACCAGGCTAACAATGCCCCTAGATCCAAGAGGTAAGGAAATTTTCTTTCCTATATTTATTATGTCTACTTTAAATCATAAAGTATCAGATATACATTTGCTGAATGGTATAAATAGCACAAAAATAGGGAATTGTAAGCAAACATCCAAAATTACATTTGGCTCACTTACTACAAAGAACAAGGTAACTATGAGTCTAAAAATCACTCCATTTATGATGGAGAGGTTTAAGACATACCCTTACCCCATGCCTGACATGAGATCAAATCCACAATCTAGTACAGCTATGGTCCCTGAACCTGTAGAGGTACAAATACAGGATAACCAATAGGGGCCTTCCCAAACTGAGACCACTTCTTCTATACCAGTAGAAGCTAGGAAACCAACCACTTCATCCTCTCAAATGGGTGAAGTGAGTAAAAAGAAGAGAAAGCAGGAAAACCTAAATATCATAAACGAGAATGGTGAGGAAAACACATAAACTGAGTCACCCTTGGTCAAGAAACCAAAGAAGGCTAAAAACTTGGAGCTGACCACTCAAGCCACATCTGCATCCTCTCAAAAGGATGCAGTTGTAAACAAGAGATTAAAACAGATTCTAGAGGCACCCTCTCAAAAGGATGTCTCTATTGAAAAAACATTAGCCCAAATGCACCCTGTATAGAGTCTGCTCAAAAGGATGTCTCTATTAAACACATAAGGAGAGCACATTCCTTCAAGCTCCCTCATCTTTTCAGGGGGAGCTTCCAACACACATTTATGATCAACAAATCACTATCTCTAAAATTTCTTCTTCCTACATAACACCCGAATCTATTTCTCAAGTGCAATCTCACTCAAGTGACTTGGTTCAAGAAACCTTGTTCACCACCCAGACACCAAATCTAGATGGTGAGAGGCTACTAGCTGGGGTAGACCTTGATGACACCATCACAAACATGTGGGATTCATCAGCTTTTACTAAAGACCCCATGATGGTTACAAATGCACCTTTATGTGCAAATCATTCTTCATAGGCTGTAAGGTTTGAGGGTAGTACTCCTGAGGGGGAGCTATCTAAATCCTCTCCAATTCAATTGGAGATTCCTGTCACAGGAACAACTCCCCTCAAAACCCTCACTAAAATTGCAATAACAATTGAAGCTAGGAGTACAATTGCCAATGATCCTGCTATGGTAGAGGAAAGATCATCACATTCATGTGACTGCTTTGCAAGAAGGCTGGTGCACATGACATTAACCCAGTCAAATCCCCTCCAATTCAACTAGAGGTTCCCACTACAAGTGGAAAACAACACCCTTTCATAACTATAGAGCAATATGTGAGTCAAACTGTGACTCCTGTCACAAGTGGTTCTGTTACATTATCACCAGCACATCCAACCAATCAACCCTCTACTTTTCAACCTCAACAACCACACCTCATCTCACAATGGCTGCAGACAACTGAAACTCAACCTACAACAGTAGATGATCTTCTTGTTGAGAAGATTTCTGGACTAGACAACATTTCACAACGTCTACTTATTTCAGATATGAGCAACCAAGATTATCAAGCCATTCTGCTAACATACAATAAAGAAGTTAAAGAGCAGAAACGGAAAATTATTAATTAAGCTGAGCAAGATGGAAATGTTGATGCTTGGTTATCTAAGGATTTTGATTTGGAGATGGATCAGGTCTTGGCTAGGTTTAGAGATGAATATGTCACCATTCTGGGAAGTAATGCCAATGCCCTGACTCCACAAGATGTCTATGATGCAATCACTGAAGTTTACAAAACTCAACTCAAGGTTTTTCACCTATTTGGTAAAGCTCTAGAACTAAAGCTGGTTGGTCATGAAGACAAAGTAAGGAAGATGGTGAGAGAGAAGATGGATGAGATCATACTTTCTCAAGTCAAGATCACTTCAAAATTTCGACATTTTGCTGACCAAATGGCAAGATTTGATCTGACTTCTATGGAAAAGGATGTCAAAAATCTCAAACAGTCTTTCATTGCTCTGTATGAGGTGGTTCAACAACAAATAACAAGCTTAAATGATACAAAACTCAAGTTGAACCATCTTCACCAAAGCAGATATGAGCCTTCTGCACTGCTCATGGAGGGTATTAAACAAGATATGGAGGAAACTTTTGGATCCTCATTAGCTTCAAGCTCTCAACAACCTGCCTCCACATCTATAAATCTCCAAATTCAAGCACTTCAAGGTCAAGTCTCAACTCTGCAATCCTCCAATGACAAACTCACAACTCAAGTGCATGCTCTCACTACACTGGTGTAGAGTCAACAGACAGACATTCAAGCATTAGTGGACTCTCACAAGCAGTTACAAATGTAAAATTATGTTGCTTTGGGAGCCATCATGGGCAAGCTCAATATTCCATTGCCTGCACTTCCTGAGTCTGTGAGGCCAGAATTACCAACTCCCTTCATCATACCTGTTCCCAAGACTAAGGGGGAGATTGAAGCTAGGATTCAACAATCCAAGGATGCTAGTAAATATAAATCTAAGGAGCCTATCACATCAATTCAACATGGTCAAAGTTCTTCACACACTCAACAATTTCAAGATGTAGGAAAGGACAAGCTCAACAAGGCTGCAGAAGGACCAAATCAAGATCAAGAATTCAGTGAACTTCTTGTAATCTTGAGGATGTCTCTTCAAAACAACTACATCACCTACAAGAGAGCATTGTCCAAGACTATCAACTCCATTAGGGCAGTGGTTGTGAATGTTGATAACTACTTGCAGAAAAGGATTGTTGTGAATATTAATGATGGTGGTGTGGAAAAATGTCTTCAGGTTTTTCTTTCAAATCTCAGAACTCTAAGAGGATCTGAACTGGATGTTGTGATTGACAAAGTACATATAGTCATCACAGAGGACACCCAGCTACTTCATGAGCTTAAAAATGCACAGATAGCGGCTTTTCCTGAAGCCTATCTATATCTAAATAAAGGGGTGGCCTACATCTGTCCAAAAACTAAATAATGTAAACAGCTTATTGTTCCTAAAAATTGTGTCAGATAAAACATGATGCTGATCATGACTATTCAATCTGATTTAAAGTACAAAAAGAGCAAGATGGCTGAAGATGTGGAGATGATAAGGATTCTGGACATGTATCTACTGAATGTTGACACCATATTGCCAACCTCTCAATTCAATTTAAAAGATGACAAGGATGATGATGAGTAGAAGCATGATTAACAAAAACCTTCTGGCTCAAATCCAAGTCAATTTTCTAGAGAAACTGGCAAGAAAGAAAAGGAGAAGAAAGGAGATGAAAAGAAAAAGGAAGATGAGAGGAAGAAAAGGGATGAAAGAAGGAAGAAGAAGAAGAAATAAGATGGCTCAGGACCACAAAAACAATCCCTACCAATCCAAATTAACCAAGCTCAACCTATGAAGCCAACAAACTCAAATACTAAATCATCTCATACCTCATAGCCTAAATACTTGTACAAACAAACTGCTAACACCTTTCTGAATATACCAGTCACCTCAAACCAAACATTTCTCAAGAAAATCTCAAACCTACCTTCTTTTAAGCTAATAACCAAAATTCACTACAAGTCTATTAGGAGAAAATCTAAGAAAATGCAAGTTACTGAGAGGGCCATCTGGAATTGTTATAATCAAAGTGATTTTATACCTCTAAACTGGTGCATTATAGATGAAAACTACTTTCAGCAACTAGCTGAAAAAATGGTCAGAGTTTGGGTTGTAACACTAAGGGAAGTAAGAATCTACTATCAAGATGGATCCTTCACATTTCTTGGAAGTAATTTAATGGACACCTTTTCACCCACAGAGATCAAGAGAGTGATAAGTTTACTGAAGGATAAGGATACTGCAATTAAGGCATGGAGATCTGTTTTGGCAGAATGGTTGGTAGAAAGGGAAGAAAGAAGAGCAAGAAATAAGGCTGAAAGCGAGGAGATGAAGAGAAAGTATGATGAGGAGATATAAATGTACATTAAAAAATTTGAAGATCTCAAGGCAAAAGGGATGAGCAGAGTTACCAAGGATGGAAAATTTCTAAATGTCAAAGCTGACACATTCTCAAGATTTAGGATTGATTAACTAAGTAGCTATTCAATACATGACAAACTCAAACTTGTGGAAGTTTTAAGAGGAACACCAATCATTGAGGAACTGTAAATTCTTGTAAATTTAAAGGACCTCATTAGAGAAGAAACATGAGATGAGACATTTGTCTGATGTGTGTGTTATTCCCAGTGGACTAACATTGAGATTTACAGAAGGGGGGTTGAATGTAAATCTCAAAACTTTTTCAAGTTTTGAGTAGTTTCTAAGGCTAAGTGTTTAAGTGAACAAATGTGTGTGAATTGCTTGAAGCTAATACAGACAGATATATATTCAAACACAAATGTAAAGAACACAAAGAACTTAAAAACTTTTCTGGTGGATTTGTTGTTCCACCAGAGATGTGTTATTTCAGAAAATCTGTGATTCAAAGAATTAAATCACAGCTGCTTCCTAGTACAAACTAGATGATTTTCTCTCTGGATATTTCCAAACAGATCAGGAAAATTCATATCTAATTACTAGCTGCTACTTGGTTTATACATCACCAAGTTTACAAGTGAAGACAAAACTGTAAAATACAATTAAAAAGATTCTTCACATGTTTCTTCTTCATTTCTCTATCAAATGCAATTTAGGCTTGACTGTAGATCTTTGAATACTTCCTTGTTTGCATCAGAATGGAAATGCTGCATTTTCTTGATTCCTCCAAGAGGCTTCCACATTCCAGTTTGTCTCTGTCAACCGATGTCCCTCTGTCAGCTTGTGAATTGTCACTATCAACTGCTAATGAACTAAGCATCCGTTGAAGCTTTCATCCGTTGATGCCTTATCCGTCGAGGCCTTATCCGTTGAAGCTTTATCCGTTGATGCATTATCAGTTGAAGTCTTTATCCGTTGAAGCACTTATCTGTTGATGGATATTATCCGTTGAAGCATTAGAGACATCCGTTGAAGCTTTGTTTCTTATCCGTTGAAGGTCTTCAATATCAGTTGATACTTCTTCACTTATACAAAATTACAAGGCATGAAATATTTACAATTAGCCCTCCTATTTGCATATCCACTAGTAGTCAACATGACTGATACTTTCCTACAACATCTAAGAATTACAACTTGAATCCAGAGAATGAAATGTGCTACAATACTAAACTTATTTCTAAGTAAAGCTACTCCTTCAACGGATAGCCAAGATGGTCTTATCCGTTGATGCTACAAACACTAGATTTCTACTTAAGTGTTTTGTTTAACTTATCATCAAACTAATACACATATTCCTAACAATCTCCCCTATTTATGTCTACTAGAACTGTAGGCATAAATTTGGGTTTAGCTTGATGATAACAAAACACTTGACAAATATATAAACTGTAATAAAGCAGAAATTCAAAAGTGCTGCAAAAATGTGTATGCTGAAATGAAATTGAAGAATTACATTGTTTCCAAGGGTGCTCCTTTAGCCTGAGCAGATTAGTTTCTTTTCCTTTGATTCCTTGTTTTCTTTCCTAGCCTCCTGTCATTCTCCTCTATTTGAAGTTGAAGTTGTCTGTAGAATTCAGCTTCATCTTCTTCATTGATGTCCAACTTAGATTGCATATCTTTGAGAGTTTCATTACTGGCAATCTTGAGCTGATCTTCAATTCTGAAAAATCTTCTGACTCCTTTGTTGTCTCTAAACTCCATCAACCAATGAGGTGATTTGTGAATTGTAATTCCTATTTCTTTAATGAGTAATGTTCTAGGCAAAGCATTGGGCTCCCTCCAAGTTTTCCTTATATTGGCAATCTTGTTGAGAATCTCAGTCTTGGCAGTCCTGGTAAAGCCAGAATCCCTTTGTATGGCTGAGTAGACTCTAATCAAGGTAGAGTAGCCTTCATTCAGAATTCTGTAAAGAGGCCAAGTTCTTTCCCCATCTCCTTTGTATTTGAACACTAGTCTTTCTGGTAGTTGTCTATAGGCAGCTATTCCCCTTACTTCCTCCAGCTCATCCAGATAGAGTTCAATGTCTGAAAATTCTTTTATGTCACAGATGTGAACATAATCATCCTTAGAGGCTTGAGGCTTAGGCTTAGGCTTCTGTGTGAATTTGATTAAGGCTTTAGAGGGTGTTGATTTGATTCTTCTTTTCTGCTTCTTTGATGGTGGAGAAGAGGTTAGGAAGGTGGGCAATTTGATGGTGTCCCAATCAATTGGTTCCTCCTTGGGAATGATTGTTTCACCATGAATGTTCATGAAGGGGTCAGGCACAATGGGTTCAGGAATAGAGGGTAGTGGTTTGGATTTTGATTGGGTTTCTTCAGTCTTATCTACCATCTTTCTCTTTGCATTGGCCTTCTTTCTGTTCCCTTTCTGCCATTCTTCTCTTTCCTTACTTCTCTCTTCCATATCAGTATCAACCATGTCCCCCATAGCTTCATCTTCACTTTTATCTTCAATTTCTTTCTGTTCTTCAGCCTGACTTGACTTTAGCTGTTTTTCAAGCTTTGCTTGTGCTCTTTTGTCAGCCTTTAGCTGTTTGGCTTCTTCCTTCAACCTTCTGGTTTCTTCCCTCTTGGCTATTGAGAATTTGGGATGTCCTTGCATCACACATATGCTCTTTCCCTCTCTAAAGATAATAGCCATGTTCCTCCTTAAGCCACATCCATGGTCTCTTTGAGCTTTGAGATACTTCTACCCAAAAGCTTGTCCTCATCAGCCTTTGGAAGAGGAAAATCCACTTCTTTCAGAGGATTTTTTGTAGAGTCCTTAATGGATCTGTTGTTGGGCTTGAGAACCATAGGTTTCAGATCCTTGGAAGAAGTCTCTCCAACCTTATTCCTCCCTACTGGCTTGAGCTCCATAATAATTGATTCCATTTTTGTGCTATGCTTCACAGATTGTGATTGAGAAGTTGTAGAACCAAAAATTTGTTGCATCTTTTCATCAATCTTCTTCCTTTGCTCTTTGACTTGTAATTCAGCTGCTGCTATCTGGATTAGATCAATTCCATCAAGCTTTCCTTTAATTTGAACAATTGGAGAAGTGGTGATGGCAGGAACTAGCACTTGAGATATTTGAACTGTTGTTGATGGCTCTCCTTCCCTTTCCCCTTTATTCTCCCCTTTTTTGTTATCATCAAGGGTAGGGGTCAAGCCTTATGCTTTTGCCAGCTGCATGAGTAGATTTGTTTGAGTTTGTTGATTCTGAAGAATAGTGACCATAGAGTCTTCAATGATCTGAACTCTGGTTTCCAATCTGGCCAGTCTCTTGTCAGCATCAGATTCTTTCCTCAGTCTCCCCAACAAATCTTGCATAGTACCATAAGGTATGACTGAATCCAACTTCTCAGTATTGTAGGATTTCAGATCAGCAATGTCCTGCTTGAGCTCATCCACACTTAGATTCTGTCTGAAGTGCTGCAACTGCAAGAGATGCAGAGATTCCAGATGAGCGTGAAGAATTGCCTTGGTACCAGCATCTGTAGTCTCCTGAAGGGCCTTCTGAATTGTCATGACTTGTCTATCCAAAGTGACACCAAACTCTCCTGGTGTTGATGCTTTTGCCCATGCCCATTCAGGAAGATCAGGAACAGAACTTGGGCCTGCTACTCCCCCTAAGTTCATGCTCTCATCCAAAGAATCAGAGTCATCGTCATTACAATTTACTCCAAATTCTTCGGATGGCTCACCAGCTTGAGAAGGCAGCTTGTTAACAGCAGCTTTGTCTCTGAGAAGAGATTCTGAAGTGTGTACAATGTTTAAAGTCTGTTCTGCCTCCACATTGCCCTGAGCAGCCAATAATTGATAGGCTGAAACAGGATGAGTAAAAGTGTCAGCATCCAAGGAAATGTTATCAATTACAGCTTTGTAATGTTGCTGAAATTGTCTTTCCTTTTCTGCATCATCCACTTTCATTGACTCACTAGCAATGGCTGGATCCACCCTTATAGCTTCTGTACCTGCCTTTCTCTCATTTTCTCTATTTTCTTGCATCAGGGGCTCCCCCTGGCTCACACACACCCTCACACCCTCACCCTCACCTTCTAAGGTGGCACTCCCCTCACTCACTTTTGCCATGCTGGAAGAAATAACATGCATATAGTGACTCTCAACCTCTCCTTTTGCCTGGGAGCAACCCAGCCTCTTACTCAAAAGATCACTCCCTTCCCTCAAACCTAAAAGTGATTGTACAGTAACCATGTCCTCTACAGTTGGAATTGTTTCTGTTAAGTGTGTAGAGACCATCAACAGATAGGGAGTATCCGTTGAAGTGGAAACTGATAGTATCAACGGATAACTGCTGTTAAGCTTATCCGTTGAAGAACAACCACTTGTCAACGGATGAGAGATATCCGTTGAAGAAGGAAAAGATGTAGATATAGAAAGTGACATAATTGTTGAATCTGTGTGAATTGATTTTAAGTGAGGTAACACAGATTCTTCAACTACATCTGAAAGAATTGGCTGATGATCCAACAAATCATCTAAAAGATGATGATCATCAGGTTTTGAGTGGGGCTCCTCCCTGAGTTTTAATGAGGGAGAATCAGGAATTGATGTGAATATCATATCCACATCCATAGAGGGTGATGGAGAGTTTGATGATTGGTGTGTTTCTATTATGAGAGAATGGGGTTGTGACTCCACATTTGCTGGAATCACATCAAGCTGAATTTGAGAAGGCACAGATACAGGTGGATGTATCTGTGCTGTGTGTGCCCCTTGTGTGGAAACTAGGGTCTTGGCCTTCTTCTTCCTTGAAAAGGCTTTAATTAGTAAATGTGTGGCTTCAGTGTCCCTCCCTCTTTTGGTCTGTGTCCCTGGTTGGGGACTATTTTTAATAGTTGCATCCTTTTGGGAGGATGCAACTAGGGATGTGTTAGACTCCTTTTGAACCACCACAGTCTTTTGAGAGACTGTGGCTTGACTGGCTTGGGTACCACTCACCTCTCCCACCTTATCTTGGGGGGTTTCTTGATGTTCACCCCTCCCCTCACCACTCACACCCTGTTCACTCCCTTCAGGGTTTATGGTAGTTGTTATAACTGTTGTCTTTTGAGAAACAACATAGGTAGTTTTCTTTGACTTGAGTTTTGAAACTTTAGTTTTGGTGGCTTTGGTAGGAACCTGTTTGGACAAAGACACAGATTCCATTGCCACACTGGAAGACAAAGAAACAATGGGGTTGGAAATAGTAGGAGTTATAGAAGTGTTTACCTCACTTACCTGTGGTGCATTCATGATTGGCAAATATACCAATGGCACCTGGCTGTTGAGGTTCATTCTCAAAAGGTCTGCAAGGACCCTTTTCTCTTGTGCCCAGCATTTGAGTTTATTATTCTCATTTGATATAACCAATCATTCAGCAACATGGTTAGCCAATAATATAAAAAATCTAGCATAGTAGATGTTATGTGGTCTATTAGCTTTGTTACCTAATCTGGAACCTGATTCTAGCATGACACAGTTGCTAAAATTAAAGTACCTATCAGAAACTAGCATATAAAGCATATTAACAAGAGATGAAGTTATGGCATCAAAATTGCTAATCTTCCCAGAGAAAACCTTAATAAAGGCATCTCCAAGAAAACTCCATTCTTTCCTAAGGCCTTTCCTTCTAATGCTACCTAAACTAGCAGAATCAAAAGCATAGCCTATGGAATCTAACATAGCAGATACATCTTTATCAGTGTGTGGTGTTATGGCATTATTCTCAGGCAACTTAAAGCAAGACTGTATATCATCACAGTTAATGCAATAATCCTTACCTTTGAGAGAGAAGGCAATAGTCATATCTATGGAGTTGAACTCTGCAGTTGTCCAAATCTCCTCAATCACCTCACAGTAGATGGTTGGGGCTTCCAGCATTGCATAGCTTAGTTTGCAGTTTTTGATGAAGTCCATCATCTTGTGATAATCAGAATGGGCTTCATTCTTTTCAACCAAGGCTACGAAATTATTCTTTTCATAAATAAATCCTGTTTGAGACATAACTTTGACTACTGGTGCCATTGTTGTGAGTAGAGGTTGCAGAGAAAAACTTGAGAATTTTGGGAGAGAAGGAGAATGAAAATTGCAAGAAAGCGTAAAGTGAAAATAAAAGTTCAATGGGCTTTTATACTTTCTTGAATTAAAACGTAAATAAAATGATACTTTTAAGTAAATTACAGCCGTTCAAGAATAAATAAAACTGTAGAAATTCTAAACTGCCTTTAAAACAAATACATACAACAATGTATATCTGTATTAACGGTTAAGTAAAGAAATCAACGGTTGTGACTTACTGAAAGTAACTGATGTGACACTTCAACGGATAAGGTAAATAGTTATCCGTTGATGACCAACACTATTTTATCCGTTGAGGGATAAAATTACCAGAAATGTATTTGTCTTTCAATGGATAATGAACATCCGTTGATAGAACAATTTTGGCTTTCAACGGATAGGGAATATCCGTTGATAGGATAGGTCTTTCTTAAAGCCAACTTTGTTCTTGCAGCAAATTCATTTCAGGTTTCAATGCAGATTATATAGGGGACATAAATTTATGAATAATTAAGCATACCTAGCTCACTTACTAATCTTGTGAATGTTGATTCATCAAGTGGCTTGGTAAATATGTCTGCAATCTGCTTTTCACTTGGAACAAAATGAAGTTCCACTGTACCTTTCATCACATGTTCCCTAATGAAGTGGTACTTGATATCAATGTGCTTGGTTCTTGAGTGCTGTACTGGATTTTCAGTAATGACAATGGCACTTGTGTTGTCACAGAATATTGAAATTTTGTCAACAGTCAAACCATAGTCAAATAGTTGATTCCTCATCCATAGTATCTGTGCACAGCAACTACCAGCAGCAATGTACTCAGCTTCAGCTATTGATGTAGAAACATAATTTTGCTTCTTGCTGAACCATGACACAAGCTTGTTCCCTAGAAATTGACAGGTGCCAGTTGTGCTTTTCCTGTCTATTTTACAGCCTGCATAATCTGCATCTGAGTAGCCAATTAGATCAAAACCAGACTCTCTAGGGTACCAAATTCCTAGATTTGGAGTCCCTTTGAGATATCCGAAGATTCTTTTAATAACCACTAAGTGAGATTCTTTAGGGTCAGCTTGAAATCTAGCACAGAGACATGTAGAAAACATTATATCAGGTCTACTAGCAGTTAAATATAAAAGTGAGCCAACCATGCCTCTATAACTTGAAATATCCACAGACTTTTCAGCCTTGTTTAATTCAAGCTTGGTGGCAGTGGCCATGGGAGTTTTTGCAGATGAACAATCCATTAAGTCAAACTTCTTTAAAAGATCATAAATATATTTAGTTTGACTAATGAAAATTCCATCACTAACTTGTTTAACTTGTAAACCAAGAAAATAAGTTAGCTCTCCCATCATGCTCATTTTATTTTTACTTTGCATTAACTTAGCAAACTTTTTACAAAGCTTATCATCTGTAGATCCAAATATAATATCATCTACATAAATTTGAACAAGTATTTTAGAGCCATTAACATTTCTAAAGAAGAGAGTTTTGTCAATAGTACCTCTTGTGAAGTGATTATCTAGAAGGAATTTTGACAAAGTCTCATACCAGGCTCTAGGTGCTTGCTTTAGTCCATAGAGTGCTTTCAATAGATAATATACATAGTCTGAAAAGTTTGGATCTTCAAATCCTGGAGGTTGGCTTACATAAACTTCTTCCTCCAATTCCCCATTTAGAAATGCACTCTTGACATCCATTTGATAGACTTTGAAATTGGCATGGGCTGCATAGGCTAGAAAGATTCTGATGGCCTCAAGTCTGGAAACTGGAGCAAATGTTTCATCAAAATCTATTCCTTCTTGTTGAGAATAGCCTTTAGCAACCAATCTGGCTTTATTCCTTATGACTATGCCATTTTCATCCATCTTATTTCTGAATACCCATTTTGTGTCAATAGAACTCTTGTTCTTTGGCTTGGGTACCACCTTCCATACCTTGTTCCTCTCAAATTAGTTTAGCTCCTCTTGCATTGCTAAAATCCAATTTGGATCCAATAGAGCTTCTTCCACTCTCTTAGGTTCCTCCTGTGATAGAAAGCTACTATACAGACATTCATCTTGAGTAGCCCTTCTAGTTTGCACTTTAGATGTAGCATCACCAATGATCAGTTCAAAAGGGTGATTCTTGGTCCATTTCCTTTGAGGTGGTAGATTAGCTCTAGATGAGGTTGCCTCAGTATTGTCATGATGTGAGATAGAATGTTGATTGGTTGAAACTCCCCCTGAGTTGCTGATCCTTTGAAAGGAATTGGGAGCTCTATCAACTGATGAAGTGAATTGATTATCCGTTGACAGACTGTGATCAACGGATGCTTCATTATGAACTTCAACGGATGATGCACTTTATCTTTCAACGGATGCTGCATTGCTCCTTTCAACGGAAGCTGAATTATGACTTTCAACGGATGCAGCATTCTGTGTATTATCCAAAGGCAGATTCTGAATTCTTTTTGAGATGCCTTCTTCATCATTCTCATCTTCACTATCATCACAATATATCTCAATGTTGTCAAATTTGAGTCCTTCATGATGTCCCTCATCTGTTAGTCCATCAATCTTTTTATCATCAAACACAACATGCACAAATTCCATGACAATGTTGGTTCTTAGATTGTAGACCCTATAAGATTTTCCAGCAGAATAACCAACAAATATTCCTTCATCAGCCTTTGCATCAAACTTTCCTTTGTGATCAGATTGATTCCTTAAGATGTAACATTTGCAACCAAAGACATGCAGAAAGTTTAAAGTTGGTTTTCTTCTCTTGAATAATTGATAGGGAGTCATGCCTTTTTCCTGATTAATTAGAGAAATATTCTGAGTGTAACATGCACATTTAACAGCCTCAGCCCAAAAGTAAGTTGGGAGTTTTGACTCTTCAAGCATTGTCCTTGCAGCTTCAATTAGTGATCTGTTCTTCCTTTCCACCACACCATTTTGTTGTGGAGTCCTTGGAGCTAAGAACTCATGCATGATCCCATTTTCTTCACAGAACAACTTCATGGTTGAATTCTTGAACTCAGTTCCATTGTCACTCCTAATATTCCTTACTTTAAAATCAGGATGATTGTTGACTTGCTTGATATGATTGATAATGATTTCACTAGCTTCATCCTTTGATCCAAGAAAATAGACCCATGAAAACTTAGAGAAATCATCAACAATCACTAGGCAATATCTTTTCCTTGAAATTGACAATACATTGACTGGTCCAAAAAGATCCATGTGTAGCAGTTGTAATGGTTCATCAATTGTAGATTCAAGCTTCTTACTGAATGATACTTTCTTTTGCTTTCCTTTCTGACAAGCATCACACAGTCCATTCCTTGTGAATTCCACTAGAGACATTCCTCTAACTAAGTCCTTTTTGACTAGATCATTCATTGTCTTGAAATTCAAATGGGACAGCTTCTTGTGCCATAGCCAACTTTCAACTGCACTTGCTTTGCTGAAAAGACAAGTAATGGATTCTGCATCTGTAGAGTTGAAGTCAGCTAAGTACACATTCCCTTTTCTAACTCCAGTTAGAACCACTTTATTGTCCTTTTTACTTATGACAATACAGGCTTCAGAATTGAAGGAAACAGTATTCCCTTTGTCACATAGTTGACTGATGCTCAATAAGTTGTGTTTGAGACCATCAACCAATGCAACTTCATCAATGATGACATTTTCTTTTGAAATCAAGCCATATCCCAAAGTGAATCCTTTGCTGTCATCTCCAAAGGTTATGCTAGGGCCAACTCTCTCCTTAAACTCTGTGAGCAGGGTGAAATCTCCTGTCATGTGTCTTGAACAGCCACTGTCCAAGTACCATAGATTCCTTCTTTTTCCCTGCACACAACAAAATCAATCAAGTTGATTTTGGTACCCAAGTTTCCTTGGTTCCAGCCTTGTTAGTCTTTTTCCTAGACTTCATTCCTCCTGCATCTTTTGACTTAGGTAACTTTGGGTCAACCTTGATCTCAGATGTGGTTGGTTGAAGTGTAGGGTTAGTCACAGAATCATTTAGCACATTTGATTGAATTTGATAAGGCATAGATTGTGCAAACATGTTATTCCACATAGGCATATTGTATGGCATTTGAGGCATACTAAATACAGTAAAATAAGGATTATTAATATATGACATGTTTGCAAAATGTGCATGGGGATTCTGATGAGACATAACAGACATGGCATGCAGAGGTGACATAGACATGTTAGGCATGGAGGGATTTGAAGGCATAGGAGTATTTTTAACAGATTTGCAATTATCAGATAGGTGATTAACACTTTTACAATGCACACAGCTTTTTCTAGGAGCATACCTATCAGGTGTGTAATTGTTATGTTTATTAATCCCTACCTTCTCATTTCTTTTAGATTTTCTTTTAGTTTCCTTCTTATCCTCAACCAACTTAAGCCTATTTTTCAGCTGATCTAAAGTCATGTGTCCTATATTCACCTTACTGGCATCTTTGGATGTGTTGGCTCCTTCTTTGACAAAGTTCTTGAAAGTTGAATCATTCTTCTTATTGAGATTTTTATTTTTAAAATTACTTGCTTGTTTTAATTGATGAGCCTTCAACGGATGCTCCTTTTCTTCCTTCAACGGATAACTTTCATCATCCGTTGATTCCACATCCGTTGACAATCCATCAATTAATTCTAACTCCTTTTTGTTTTTCTTCCAGGCATTCTCACAGAATGATTCAATTCCCTGAACCTTGGCAATCTGAACACTGACATCCCTAGATGTTTTCCAGGCCTTGATTACCTCTTGCTCACTTTCTAACTGTTTAGAAAGAATTTCTACCTTCTTAACAGCTTCTTCTAGTTCACTCTCAACAGTCAAGTATTTAAGTTTAATCTTTTCAAGTTTAATTACCTGATTCTCTAACACAACATTCCTATCACTAAAAAACACATTATTCTCTTTGATCCTAGTGTTTTCTTTAGCTAGTGATTTAAGGGAAACACGCAAATGATATAATTCATTGGACATATCATTTATGGCTTCATTGCATTCATGTTTAGAAAGCTGAGAGAGATCAGTAGTAATTACCTGGTTGCTTGATGAACTAGTTTCATTTTCATCAGAATTAGCCATCAGGGCTAGGTTGACATATTCCATATCATCATCTTCATTGACCCCATCTGCTGCCCAATCATCTTGAGTGAGAAAAGCTCTTTCCTTTTGTTTGAGCAAATCAAAATACTTCTTTTTGTAATCAACTTGCTCAAATTTCTTTTTATCAGAAGTTGGCTTCCTACACTCACTTGCAAAGTGTCCACTAATGCCACAGTTGTAACATTTGAACTTTGATTTGTCCACCATGTTTTTGTTTGGCTTAGTGAATTTTGTATTTTTCCTGAACTTCATCTTTGCAAACCTCCTGGACAGAAAATCCAGATGTTCATCAATATCATCAGAGTCATCCTGACTGGAATTGTCTTCATCCTCAACTACTTGCTCTTTACCCTTGCTTGATTATGATTTGCTTGTGCCAATTTTGAGACTTGGCATTGTCTTTTCCTCATTCCTGGCTTCAACTTTTTCACTGTCAGCTACAAGTGCAACTAATCCTCCTTTTCTCTTTCCCTTTTCCAACAGCTCATCTTGCTCCATCTCAAGTTCATATGTCTTCAAAATTCCATATAATCTTTCAAGTGTGAAGTCCTTATAATCGTGAGAATTTCTTAGAGAAACAGTCATAGGCTTCCATTCCTTTGGTAAAGACCTTAGAAATTTTAAATTGGAGTCCTTGACTTGGTAAATTCTCCCATACAGCTTTAATCCATTCAACAGTTTCTGAAATCTGTTGAAGGTATCATTCAATGATTCTCCTTCTTCAAAGTGAAAATATTCATACTGTTGAATGAGAAGCTGCATTTTGTTTTCTCTAACTTGCTCAGTGCCTTCACAGATAAGCTGCACAGTATCCCAAATTTCCTTAGCAGTTTGGCTGTTAATGACATTGTCAAACATATCTTGATCCAGGCCATTAAACAGAATGTTCATGGCTTTCTTGTCCTTGTGGACCTCTTCAATATCTTCAACAGTCCATTATGCCTTTAGCTTGGGAATAGACTGTCCAACAGCAACTGTTGCAGTAGCAGCTGTTGCCACCTTGTGTGGGATGTGAGGACCATTCTCAATGCAGTTGATGTAGCTTTCATCTTGAGAGAGAAGATATAAATGCATCTTCACCTTCCAGTGATGATAGTTATCTCTTTCCAGGATTGGAATCTTTACACCAATATCCTTCTTACTCATGATGTTAGCAGAATAGATCTTTAAACTCTTTATATGTTAAGAGCAGGCTCTGATACCAATTGTTATTCCCAGTGGACTAACAATGAGATTTACAGAAGGGGGTTGAATGTAAATCTCAAAACTTTTTCAAGTTTTGAGTAGTTTCTAAGGCTAAGTGTTTAAGTGAACAAATGTGTGTGAATTGCTTGAAGCTAATACAGACAGATATATATTCAAACACAAATGTAAAGAACACAAAGAACTTAAAAACTTTTCTGGTGGATTTGTTGTTCCACCAGAGATGTGTTATTTCAGAAAATCTGTGATTCAAAGAATTAAATCACAGCTGCTTCCTAGTACAAACTAGATGATTTTCTCTCTGGATATTTCTAAACAGCTCAGGAAAATTCATATCTAATTACTAGCTGCTACTTGGTTTATATATCACCAAGTTTACAAGTGAAGAAAAAACTGTAAAATACAATTAAAAAGATTCTTCACATGTTTCTTCTTCATTTCTCTATCAAATGCAATTTAGGCTTGACTGTAGATCTTTGAATACTTCCTTGTTTGCATCAGAATGGAAATGCTGCATTTTCTTGATTCCTCCAAGAGGCTTCCACATTCCAGTTTGTCTCTGTCAACCGATGTCCCTCTGTCAGCTTGTGAATTGTCACTATCAACTGCTAATGAACTAAGCATCCGTTGAAGCTTTCATCCGTTGATGCCTTATCCGTTGAGGCCTTATCCGTTGAAGCTTTATCCGTTGATGCATTATCAGTTGAAGTCTTTATCCGTTGAAGCACTTATCCGTTGATGGATATTATCCGTTGAAGCATTAGAGACATCCGTTGAAGCTTTGTTTCTTATCCGTTGAAGGTCTTCAATATCAGTTGATACTTCTTCACTTATACAAAATTACAAGGCATGAAATATTTACAATCAGCCCTCCTATTTGCATATCCACTAGTAGTCAACATGACTGATACTTTCCTACAACATCTAAGAATTACAACTTCAATCTAGAGAATGAAATGTGCTACAATACTAAACTTATTGCTAAGTAAAGCTACTCCTTCAACGGATAGCCAAGATGGTCTTATCCGTTGAGGCTACAAACACTAGATTTCTACTTAAGTATTTTGTTTAACTTATGATCAAACTAATACACATATTCCTAACAGTGTGTATCTGTTAAACTCAAAAAATCACCTAATATATGAATGTTATATTTGTGTCAATTTGTATGTAAAGTCTAATTGTTCATTGAAGCTTGGGGTTAGTCTTGTTACCAGGCATGAATTTGTGATAAGCAATCTTCTCAAAAATTGGGGGAGATTGTTGTACAAGACATGCATGTGCCATAACAAGACTAAGTCAAATTGACAGCCCTAATTAAGTTATATGATAATCTAAGTTTACATTTTTTATCGTATCACTTAAGTATGTAAAAATATAAATAGATAAGACTGGAGCATTTTTTTGTAAACAGTCTCAAGCCTAAAAATAAACTCTGGAAGAAGATCATGCCTCAGAAAAAGTATGAAGAAGCTTGGAGTTGAATAAATCTGTTTTGGGAAAAACATTCTAAGTGAAGAAATCTACAAGTCACAGATTAAGTATTATCGAGAAGTCATTCGAGAACTCCAGAATGACTTATCGAGAAGTCAAGAAAAGCTTATAGAGAAGTCTCAGAGTCATGGACAAGTCAAATTATCACTAGTGATCTTACTATCTTAGAGATATCGATAAGTCAAAGTATCACTAGAGATCTCTGAGATATCGACAAGTCATTTCTGTACTAGAGAACTCAAAAATATCTATAAGTCAAAATGAAGATATGAAGATTGGAGATATCGATAAGTCAATTCTACATGCAGAAATTCAAAGACCTCGACAAGCCAAATTCTCCTATAGAGAACTCGAAGACTTCGATAAGTCAAAACAACTATAGAGTAATGAGAAATCTCGATAAGCCATTACACTTATCGAGATGTCGAGTTTTATATATAACAAACTGGAGATCTCGAAGTAAAACAGAAAGTACAAAGTGCAAACCAGTTAAATATCCAAGATTATTAATCAACAAACAAATCAATCACTGATTTGAAAAGTCTACAAAAGCATCTTGAAAAGTACAAGATCAAAGGTCAAGATTAACTGACAAAGTAAAGTCACAGAAATGCACGATTTGCAAAAATACACTATTCCAGAAATAGAAAGTTTTAGTTAACTTAAAGTAGGGTTTAGTACATGCTATTGCATGCTGTGTAAAACCAGTGTTTACTGTTCTATAAAATAAACACTAGATGCTTTGTTTGAAGGGTAACAAAAATAGATCTAGAAAATCTTATACCACTCAAGAGAGAAGTTGAGTTCTTTATCAACAAAGAACCCAGAAATTTTGTAGCAAAACATACTTGATTTTAATATAAAATTAAGTGAGTTTTGAAAGATAGAATATTCATGTGCATATTTTATTATTCCTGTTAAAGCATATAATCTCTACAAGACAGATTACTTTGGTCTCCATTCTTAACAGTTCAAAAAGCTTTGAAATTGTCTAAAACACATTCACCCCCCCCCTCTGTGTTGTATTCATTACCCAACAAAGTACCAACTTATTTTATAAAAATCAGGCAAAAATATTGGTTCATAGAAATACTAACTAAAAGTTAAAAGTGTGATATTTTAAAATTGCAATTAGAATAAAGTAAATGTGGAATAGAAGATTGAGAATTTACCAAAAATATCACTATTTTGAGATTTTTTTTGTAATTTTATCAAAATTTTGTAGATATTTGCAAAAATATCCTTTGTAATTAAAATTAACTATAATTAACTATTTTTTCAATATTCTTGAAAATAATTAAATTCTATTTTTGGTTGAATTTTAGATCGCATTTGATTTAATCAGGGCAACTTATTAAGCAACGTATTCTGTAATATTTTTTTAATTACTAATTTTTGAAGTTAAAATTGTGATTTATTTAGTTACAAATATGATTGCAAAGGTACAAAGGGTATTTTACCAAGTATCATCGTTAAGTCCATTTTTATTTACAATAATTATAGATGTACTCATTAGAGAAATTCAGAATGATGTACAGATGTATGCTTTTACGGAGGGCATAGTTATTGTTAAAGAGACAAGTCGGTGATTAATGAGAAGTTAGAACAATGGAGAGACATTCGAGACTTCGGAATTCCGTGTTAGCCTTTCAAAAGTTGAATATTTGTGTTGTAATTTTAGTAATGAACCAGATAAAGAGGGATTGATGTTAGAATTGGAGGAGCATTTATTAGTTCCAAAGGAAAATTTCAAGTATTTGGTATCTATGATTCATAAAGATAAAGTTGGTAACTTATCGTATTCAATCCAGATGGTTAAAGTGGATGGTTGCTTTAGTAGTATTTTGTGATAAAAAGGTCCCTTTAAAATTAAAAGGAAGATTTAAAATGACAATTACACCAATTTTATTGTATAAGGTTGAGTGTTAGCGGTAAAGAAGGCCCAAAAGCTCGGACTAGAGGTAGAGGAAATGAGGATATCGCGTTAGATTTGTGGCTAAACCATGTTAGATAGATTACTGATTGACCTTTTCAGAAGACAATTACGAGTTGCATCTATAATTAAAAAAATTAAGTAAAGTTAGACTGTGATCATTTGGACATGTACGGAGGAGACGTATATCAGTTCCGGTGTGTAGGGTGTGTAATATATAATAGATGATGTCAAAGGTTACTGGAGCTAACAATGTCATTAACATCTATGATCTGAGTAGAAGATTAATGAACAATTATTTTCAGTAATCAAGTTAAGCTTGGGGTCAACCCTAAGTAAGTTGTATTATTATCTAAATTTGTATTATGTACTTATACCACTTAAAGTCTGTAAAATTGCAAAGGAGCGGACTGGAATCTTTTTCCTAAAATAGTATCAAGCCTAAGGATTCTATCTGGAAGAAGATCAAGAAGATCATGCCTCAGAAGAATTTTGAAGAAGCTTGGAGTTGAATAAATCTGTTTGGAAAAAAATGTTCTAAGTCAAGATCTCTACAAGTCACAGATTTAATGTTATAAAGAAGTATTCGAGAACTCCGGAATGACTTATCGAGAAGTCATTCAAACTCCAGAGAGTACCGACGGATAAACAATATCTACTCGACGGATGAGCAATATCTACTCGACGGATGAGCTATATATCTACTCGATGAATGAGCTATATATCAACTCAACGGATAAGCAATATCCACCGGGAGTAGAGAAGTCAGGAAAGCTACTCGAGAACTTAAGAAGATATCGACAAGTCATTCTTTCACTAGAGAACTCAGAGTTATCGACAAGTCTATATCCATTCGAGAACTCAGAGATATCTACAAGTCAAGTGAAGTTATGAAGACTAGAGATCTCGATGAGCTGAAGACCTCTACAAGCTAAACTCATTATGGAGTACTAGAGATCTCAAAAAGCCTTTGTACTTATCGAGATATCAAGTGTTCTAATAATTCAAACTGGAGATCTCGAAGTACAGTCTCAAAGTATAGAATTGCAGATCAGTTCAATATCCAAGATAAACACAAGAAACAATCCAACAGCTGGATTGATAAGTCTACAAAAAGCATCTTAAAGTGTGTGCAAGATCAATGGCAAAGATTAACTGACAGAGGAAGATTAAAGTAAACACGGGATGCTAAAGATATGCTAAGCCAGAAATAGAAGATTTGCTTTTCTATAAATATAAATGACAAGTGACAGTTTAGAAAAGTTAATAGCATGTTTATTATCCACTGTGTAAACCAGCAATTAACTGAGCTATAAAGTTAACACTGGACCTCTAGTTAGTTGTAACAATTTAGATCAAAATTCTTGTAACACTCTTGAGAAGAAGCTGAGCTCTTTAACTTCGAAGAGCTTAGAAATTTTATAGCAAAACATCTTAATTTTTAATACAAAAATTAAGTGAGTTTTGAAGATATGTGTTCTTTATTTTGTGCAAGTTTAATTTCTGCGTGAACACTTTTCTATACAAGATTTAATTTACTTTGTTCAACCATTATCTTTCAAGAAAAGCCTAAAATCAGAAAAACACATTCACCCCCCACCTCTATGTGTGATTCATTACATAACAAGTGGTATAAGAGCAAAATCTGACAGAATATAGATTCAAGATCATGGAAGAATGAATATACAGAAAATCAGTAGCATCAAAATTCCTACCTTTGACAAAGCTAACTACACTCTTTGGAAAAAGAAAATTTTGTTGTTTATCAAGATGGCCAATCCACTCTATGTTCAGATTCTCAGGAATGGACCCTTCACTCCTATGGTAAGAGTTGAGGAATCTACAGATGGAGACATGGTCATACCAGCTCATTATGCTTCTAAAGATCCAGCTGAGTATTCTGACCATGAAAAGGAAAAAGTCTCCCTGGACAGCAATTTACAATTGATATTGATTGAGTCACTTGACAATGTGATGTACAACAACATTGTCAACTGCGACACTGCTAAGCAAATATGGGAGAAGATTGAAATACTCTGTGAAGGAACTGAGGAAGTTAGATCTAATCAAAGAAGAATACTGATTTCACAGTATGAGGGTTTCATGGCTAAGCCCAAGGAAAGCATTACTGAAGTGTTTGAAAGATTTAATAAGCTGGTAAATGACTTGCAGCTTCATGCCAAGTACTATGAAGCTGAAGAGGTGAATCTAAAGTTCTTGCTTACTCTTCCTCATCATTTGGAACAGAAAATCTCAGCAATTAGGGAAGGGAGAGACTTGAGCAGGATAACTCTGGAAGTTCTATATGGAATTCTCAAAACCTATGAACTGGAGATGATTCAAAGGCAATCGTTGAGATCTGACCAAGGACGTGTTGTAGATGGTTCAAGTGCTTTAATAGTAAATAAAGGCCAAACATCCAATGATGAACCAAGTTCTCATATCTCAGTTGCCTCAATAAGTGACCAGATAACAATTGATTCATAGGAGCAAGTCATACTAGAGTTGAAAAAGGATGAGTACTATACTTTTGAAGAACTGGATGAGCTAGATCAGTCAATGGCCTATCTGGCTAGAAAATTCTCTAACATTAAAGTAAAGAAGACAAGGTACTTCAGGAATAACGGACAATCCTTCAACAAAAACAACAGCTGGAAAGAGAAAGGGAAGTACAATCCTGATAGCAAAAGTGGTTACAAAAATGGATCTGTTGACAGATCTAATATAAGGTGCTTCAGCTGTGATGAACTAGGCCACTTTGCTACAGAATGCAGGAAACCCAAAAAGGCAAAGAAGGATAAGGCTTATCTTGAACTTGAATCAAAGTATGAAGCTTTTCTGAAGAAACAACAAAGTAAAGCTTATATTGCAGAAGGTAAAAGTTGGGATGACTCTGAGAATGATGAAGATGAAGAACTTGGAAACTATACACTCATGGTTTTAGAGCAAGGAGAATCATCCTTATCTAAATCACAGGTACCAACTCTTATCTCCACTGATTTAAATGTGAATCAATATAAGGAAATTGTTGAAAAGATGAGCACATAAATGTTTCACATTCATACAAGCATGGTTGCTTTTAATAAAGAAGTTAGCAGATTAACAAAGTTAAATGAGAAGCTTGAAAGTGAAAAATAAAAAGCTGAATTGTTGACTGTGGAGCTTGAAGCCTTGAAATAAGAAAATGGCTATCTGAAAAACAAGCTTAAGTGTGCAAATGAGATTGAGGCTGTGCTGAGAGAAAAACTGGAGAAAAGTGAAGTAAAGTTGAAGTCCTTCAAGAATGCATCTGAATTGGTTGGTCAGTACCATGAGAAAAATAAACCATGTGCAAATATTGCCATTGGTCTTGATTATAATACCTTAAACAACAAGAAGAAAAACACTGGTGACAGAGGAAAAGCAACCAAGAGTGAAAACGTTCCAGCAACGCTGAAAAATATTGGGTCACCAGTATTTAAGACTTGTGAGGTAAACTTCAGTGAAGAAGAATTGATTATCAAGCAAGAAATTGCAGATGAGGATAATGAAAAGAAGAATGCAAATTTAATTCAATCTTCCAAGGCTGAAAAAATCTTATGGACAACCAAAGTACCAAGATTCCTCTTAAAGAAACCAAGATTGAAGATGCAAGAAAGAAGAAGAAAAATAGAAGTGGAAGAATGGGGAAAAACAAAAGCAATAATCTGCCCTATATTGCAGATATTCCTGGCAAGAAGTGTGGATTATGTAATTCTACAAATCATCTAACTCATCTTTGTAAAAAGGGTGTTAGTAAGCCAACTGAAGGAACTTGCAAATATAATGAAGCAGATTTAGATGATCCCTACTCAATCTGTGATAAGTTTGATTGCATCCCTTGTAACTTGAAAGTGATGAAGAGTTGTCACAAATTGAGAGTAGACCTAAAAGAAACACAAATTGAGTCTACATCAGAAAGGGAAACTGCACACCATGAACTCTATTTTATCTGAAACAAATCACTCTACTTCTGCTAAATCAGTTTACAAGAAGAAAGTACCCAACACTGCTTGGGTTACTAAACACACCTGAATCTCATTGTGTGCAGGGCAAAGTGAAGAATATCATATGGATCATTGACAGTGGATGTTCCAGACATATGATAGGTGATAAGGCCCTGCTATCACAGTTTGAGGAGAAAGCTGGCCCATTGTTGACCTTTGGAGACAACAGCAAAGGATTCACAATGGGATATGGCAAGATTGTTTCTGAAAATGTTGTCATTGATGATGTAGCACTAGTAGCTGCTCTTGAGGTGAATCTTCTCAGTGTTAGCCAATTTGTAGACAAAGGCTTTGAAGTTTTATTCAACAAAGAAGAATGCACCTTTATCGGCAAGAAAACTGGTGAAATTGCTCTGAAAGGAGCAAGGAATGGAAGCTTGTTTGTTGTAGACTTGGACTCAATAAATAAGGATGGTATTTGATGCTTCTACACCAAGGCATCAGAAGAACAAAGCAAGCAATGGCATAAGAAGTTGTCTCACTTGAATTTCAAGGCAATTAACAACTTAGTCAAAAAGGAGTTAGTGAGAGACATGCCCAAGCTGAAGTCTGTGAAGCTTGTCAGAAAGGAAAGATGAAAAGATCTAGTCACAAGTCAAAAACTGTGAATTCTATTAGTGCACCCTTGTAACTTATTCACTTGGACTTGTTTGGGTCGGTAAATGTCTTATCAATTTTAAGGAACAGATATGCACTTGTGATGGTGGATGATTTCTCAAGATACACTTGGGTAGAGTTCATGTATTCTAAAGATGAAACTTCATATATCATAATTGAGCACATCAAGAAGATAGAAAAATAGGCTGAAGATTACAATTGTGTGAAAAGACTGAAAAGTGACAATGGAACAGAATTCAGAAATGCTACATTAAGTGAATTCTGTAAAGGCAAAGGCCTTGTTCAAGAATTCTCAGCTTCCAGGACACCTCAACAAAATGGAGTAGTTGAAAGAAAGAACAGAACATTGGTTGAAGCTGCTAGAACAATGCTGCAAGATGCCAAGTTGCCAACAAGTTTCTGGGAAGAGGCTGTCAACACTGAATGTTATACTCAGAACAGATATCTCATTAACAAGGCACATGGAAAGTCACCCTACTCAATCATGTCTAAGAGAAATCCTACTGTAAAGCATCTTCATATGTTTGGAAGCAAGTGTTACATTTTGAAAGACAATTCTGAATATATGGGAAAATTTGACTCAAAGGTCTTTGAAGCATTTTTCTGGGATATTCACTGGAAAGAACAACCTACAAATTCTATGTGATTGATCAAAAGAAGATTATGGAAAGCACAAATGTGACCTTTGATGATGACAAGTGTACAGGCTTGGAATGCCTTGATGATAATGAAGCTGAAGCCCTTGCATTTGAAAACCTCAACACTGACAGTGATTCTGATGGAGAAGATGAAATTAATGCACAATAAATGATGAATGAAGAGTCTGCTGAACAGGAAAATCATGGTAATAGAAGCTCATCTCAAACACCTGAGCTTGATAGTACAAACTCAGGGGGAGAAAGAGAAGAAGGATGTACCAGTCATACCAATAATGGAGAAAATGATGAAGGCACAAGTCAACAAACTCACACTAGGAAGTGGGATAGAAGTCACTCCAGAGAAGCAATTATTGGTGATCCTACTGTTGGTGTGAGGACTAGAAGTATAACTGCTAATGAGTGCCTACATGCATGTTTTCTGTCTCAAGTAGAGCCTAAAAAAATTGATGAAGCTCTACTGGATCCTGACTAGATATCTGCCATGCAGGAAGAGCTGAATCAGTTTGAAAGAAGCAAAGTCTGGAAGTTAGTTCCTGCACTAAAGAACAGAAGCATTATTGAAACAAAATGGGTGTTCAGGAACAAATTGGATGAAAATGGTATAGTTACTAGAAAAAAAAGCAAGGTTGGTTGTAAAAGGCTACTCACAAGAAGAAGGGATTGATTATGATGAAACTTTTTCTCCTGTTGCAAGACTTGAAGTTATAAGAATTTTTCTAGCATTTACTGCACATTCAAATTTTAAAGTGTATCAAATGGATGTCAAAAGTGCCTTTCTGAATGGTGAGCTAGAAGAAGAAGTTTATGTGCACCAACCTCCTGACTTTGAGGATCCAAAATTTCCTAACTTTGTGTATAAGTTATTCAAGGCTCTATATGGACTAAAAAAGGCACCTAGAGCTTGGTATGACACTCTATCAGATTTCCTATTGAAGCATGGTTTTACTAGAGGAACCATAGACAAGACTCTCTTCTACAAGAAATATAGTGAAGATATGATCCTAGTTCAGATTTATGTAGATGATATCATCTTTGGTTCTACTAATGAGAAGCTGTGCCAAAGATTCTCCAAGCTTATGCAAAGTGAATATGAAATGAGTATGATGGGGGAACTAAGTTACTTTCTTGGACTTCAAGTCAACCAAAGAAGTGATGGTATCTTCATTAGCCAAACTAAATATGTCAAGGATCTTTTGAAAAGGTTTGGAATGGTTGATTGTTCACCTGCATCTACACCTATGTCTACTGCATCAAAGTTGGATGAAGATAAAAAGGGCAAGAGTGTAGATATCTCAAGCTACAGAGGGATGATTGGATCATTGCTTTACTTAACAGTAAGCAGACCAGACATCATGTTTGCAACATGTCTATGTGCAAGATTTCAAGCCAATCCAAAAGAATCACATTTAATGGCTGTAAAGAGGATTTTCAGATATTTGAAGTGAACTCAAAACTTGGGATTATGGTATCCTAAGGGAACTGGTTTTGAAGCTGTTGGATACACAGATGCAGATTTTGCTGGATGCAGGGTTGACAGAAAGAGTACCAGTGGAAGCTGTCAATTTCTTGGACAAAGACTTGAAATCAGCTAATGGATTATGACCTAGTGTTACATAAAATTCCTATCATGTGTGACAATACTAGTGATATATCTATAGTAGCTAATCCAGTTAATCATTCTAGGACAAAGCACATTGATGTGAGGTACTATTTTATTAGAGAACATACTACTAATGGTACCATTGAGCTCATTTTTGTACCAACAGAAAAACAACTAGCTGATATTTTTACTAATCCTTTGGATGAAGCAACTTTCACTAGACTTGTAAGTGAAATTGGAATACTCAATTCTTCATCCTACGACAAGAACTCAACTAATGTTTTGCAGCAGATTAATCTCCAGTAAATCAAAGTTAATTTGATTAAATTGGAAATTAACTGAAATATGAATTATAAATATTTCAGAAATCTCTGCATATTTGTTCTTCAAATTTAATTAACTTGGAATTTTTCAAATTCTGAGTAAACTTCTTAGTTATTAATTTACATCCTTAATATGTAAAATTAACTCAAGGCAGAATTACAATAACCAAAAGTATCTAGAGAACTGAGTTCTCGATAAGTATAAATTGACTTCTCGACAAGTCATTTTAGGACTTCTCGAGTGAGTCTTCGATAAGTCAACTTACTAACTTCTCGAGTGACTTCTCGATAGGTTCAAAATGACTTATCCATAAGTCTTTGTAGAGTTCTCTAGTAGTAATCATTCACAAGAGTTCTTTATAAGTACAAAGTTTAACTTATCAATAATTCAGAACTGAGATAATTTAAATTGATAAATTATTTTGGTAAAATAATTTTGGAAAATGCATTCTAATTTTATTTTGAATTTATTCAAGTAAAAGTTAGAATTAGTTCAGTCAATTTTTTTTGGGACAAACTGGGTATTTATTTGACATTTCGATAAGTCAAGTTTGAGTTCTCTATAAGAGTGATTTAAAATGACTTCTCGACATGTACTTCATTTCTCCAAATGACTTCTCGATAGACAATTCCAAATGTCTATTTTTGAGTTCTCGGCAAGTCATCTACTTTCACTATAAATACCCAGACTTCTCGATTAATTTTGAACTTGGAATTTTTCAAAATTCTAAGTAAACTGAATATTTATTACTTCATATCCTCAGTATATGAAGTTAATAAATAACAGATCAAAAGAAGCAAAAAGTATAAAAAACTGAACAAATTTAACTCATAAATTCTATTCAGAAAAATACTTTTGACATACTTTGTCTCTAATTTCTCTGACTTATTGACACATTTACAAGCTTATGTGATTTCTTGTTTATGTGGAAATAGGTTAGTCTAATGTTAGTAGACTAGTACATTATTTGTGTTATTTTGAGTATGCTGATAGTGGTTAATTTATTTGACTGAATGCTGATATGAGGAGTTACTTTTTGTGTAGGGAGTACTTGCTTATTTGCATGGGGAATAGTCACTCTCTAAAGTAAACTAATATTCTTGAGTACTTGCATGGGGAATAGTAACTAGTCATTTCTAACTGTCAAATGTGCTTATGTGATTATTACTCTTATTATCCGGGCAACTCATGAGTCTATTGGTTTCTATTTTTACTCCCTCTATATATTAAAATGCTTCACTCTTTATCATTCATCACTCTCCTATTCTCAACAAACATCTGATTTCAAACTCACCTCATGTTCATCTCTCTCTTTCTCACTCAAATGGATGCCCTGGTCTTTTACAGACTTATTCATGGAGCTTATCAGCCTGTTCATCATTTAGATGAAGACCAAGTTTACTTTGATCCCTTCGGACTCCGTGTTCATCTCAGGGGGGTTATTTATAGCCCCTTTGATATTCCAAGAGAGATCTTTGATGAACTCTCATGGGATGATCAACTCAGCATCCTTTTCTTTGAAATGGAAGTCTCTCTCGAGCAGGAGAGACGTGCAAGAGTAGCTGAGCAGCAATGCCTTGATGCTTTGAAGTTGCAGGAGAGAATCATTTCTCTTGCATACTCCATGTCCAGAGCTTACCAGCGCAGGGCAAGGAGGTTGGAGGCAGAGAAGAAGAATCCCAAACTAGAGTAGTTAGGATTATGATTTACTTGTTGAATCTATGTCTTAATTTACTCTGTTTCCATAATTAATGAAAATCCAAATTCTTCTCTAAGCATTCTCTTGTTTGTGTAATGATTCCTATGTGCTTATATCTATATTGAATATTGTCTTCTCTGCAATAATGCTTGAAACTAAAATATCTTACAATGTATTTGTCTAACGAAACTCCAAAAAGATACTTTTGTTCAATGCATTATAGGTCCAACACAATCTACTCAGACAACAACAGGGAATTCAGATAATCTATCCACAGGTATTAGTGCTAAAACTGCAGCTAAAATATTTCAAAATCAAATTACAGTTCACCCAAGCACAACAACACAAACATAAACTCAAACACAATCCCACTCAGATAACTCTCAAAAGGAACCTATTTTACAAAAGGACAGAACCCCCAAAATGTTTTTCAGTTGTTTTGTGGTTTGAGAAAAGAAACATGGTATCACAAACATGGAAACTTATCAGTTTTTCATGAATATCATTAATGCACTTTTATGTGCAAAACAATCTTAACAGACTGATAGGTTTGAGGGTAGTACTTTTGAGGGGGAGCTATCTAAATCCTCCCCAATTCAATTGGAGGTTTCTCATGGAGGAACAACTCCCCTCACAACTCTAGCAGAAGTTGCCTCAGCAGCCAAAGCTAGAAGTACAATTGCCTATGATAATGTCATGAGAAAGGCAAGCATAGCACATTCAAGTGCCAGTATGTTGCAAGACATTCAAGGGTTTGAGGTTGGTGCACATGGCAGTAACCCAGTCAAATCCCCTCCAATTCAATTGGAGGTTCCCACTATAAGTAGAGGACAACACACTGTCAAAACCACTAGGCAATCTGTGAGTCAAAGTGTGACCCTAATCACAGATGTTTATGAACTCACTCTTCTGGTGAAATGAGTATGATTAGACCTATATGGATTTCCCCTACTCATATGATCACAGATAAACTCTTCTCAGCCACCTCTTATTTCTGTAGGAGAAATAACAATTGATCCTTTCGTGTGAGAATGTGAGAAAAGATTGAGAGAATAACAGAAAATAAGAGAGGCATGATCCTTCCTGGAAAAAGGAGAGGTAGATGAGTATCTGGATTTAGCAATCCTTGTGAGGTTACTCTGACTCTTAAAAGTCATGAGACTAGTGCAGTGAGAAGTAGTGAGACTGCTTATTCAAAAGAACAGAAAGCTTAGGAATTTCCTATTCTATTCTACTTGATGAACTCATCACTACAGACTTCACTAAAGCTTGAAGCTGCTGATAGTGTTCTAAATGGACATTAACAAAAGTTTGAACAATGTGCATCTAGCTGGATCTTTCTTCCTGAAGATAATGTCAAAAAGGGGGAGAATATATCTAAATACCAAAACAGCTAATGGATATTGCCAGATAATAATATTCTTTTCTTGATAGGGGGAGAAGGAAGAGTAAATCTAAATGCAACTCACAAAAGAAGATCAGATGGGAAGATTGGTTTATGCATGTAGATAAAGTTTTGACATCATAAATCAGAACTTGTGCATAATTTCATAATGAACAAGTTGGGGGAGATTGTAATATATAATAGATGATGTCAAAGGTTACTGGAGCTAACAATGTCATTAGCATCTATGATCTGAGTAGAAGATTAATGAACAGTTATTTTCAGTAATCAAGTTAAGTTTGGGGTCAACCCTAAGTAAGTTGTATTGTTATCTAAATTTGTATTTTATACTTGAAACACTTAAAGTCTGTAACATTGTAAAGGAGCGGACTGAAATCTTTTTCCTAAAACAGTATCAAGCCTAAGAATTCTATCTGGAAGAAGATCAAGAAGATCATGCCTCAGAAGAATTTTGAAGAAGCTTGAAGTTGAATAAATCTGTTTGGAGAAAAATGTTCTAAGTCAAGATCTCTACAAGTCACAGATTTAATGTTATAAAGAAGTCATTCGAGAACTCCAGAATGACTTATCGAGAAGTCATTCAAACTCCAGAGAGTATCAACGGATAAGCAATATCTACTCGACGGATGAGCAATATCTACTCGACGGATGAACTATATATCTACTCGATGGATGAACAACATCTACTCGACGGATGAGCAATACTCGACGGATGAGCTATATATCTACTCGATGGATGAGCTATATATCTACTTAACGGATAAGCAATATCCACCGGGAGTAGAGTAGTCAGGAAAGCTACTCGAGAACTCAAGAAGATATCGACAAGTCATTCTTTCACTAGAGAACTCAGAGTTATCGACAAGTCTATATCCATTCGAGAACTCAGAGATATCTACAAGTCAAGTGAAGTTATGAAGGCTAGAGATCTCGATGAGCTGAAGACCTCTACAAGCCAAACTCATTATGAAGTACTAGAGATCTCAATAAGCCTTTGTACTTATCGAGATATCAAGTGTTCTAATAATTCAAACTGGAGATCTCGAAGTACAGTCTCAAAGTACAGAATTGCAGATCAGTTCAATATCCAAGATAAACAATCAACAAACAATCCAACAACGGTGAACTGAGTTATTAAGTTCAATGGCAAAGATTAACTGACAGAGGAAAATTAAAGTAAACACGGGATGCTAAAGATATGCTAAGCCAGAAATGGAAGATTTGCTTTTGTATAAATAGAAATGACAAGTGACAGTTTAGAAAAGTTAATAGCATGTTTATTATCCACTGTGTAAACCAGCAGTTAACTGAGTTATAAAGTTAACACCGGTCCTCTAGTTAGTTGTAACAATTTAGATCTAAATTCTTGTAACACTCTTGAGAATAAGCTGAGCTCTTTAACTTCGAAGAGCTTAGAAATTTTGTAGCAAAACATCTTAATTTTTAATACAAAAATTAAGTGAGTTTTGAAGATCTGTGTTCTTTATTTTGTGCAAGTTTAATTTCTGCATGAACACTTTTCTATACAAGATTTAATTTACTTTGTTCAACCATTATCTTTCAAGAAAAGCCTAAAATCAGAAAAAAACATTCACCCCCCTTTCTGTGTGTGATTCATTACCTAACAGGGTGGAAGGTTTAGTGTTACCGAGTGTGAGAAGAAAAGGAAGACCGAAAAGAATTTGGGATAACCTACTTTCAGTATATTTATGTTTTTTAAACCTTCGGCGAGATATTATATTAGATAGATCGTCTTGGAGGTTTCGAACTAGAGTGGTCAATTACATTATGTGATAGATGACTTGTGTATTTTGAGGCGTTAGTAGTATATATTGTCAGTTTATTTATTTGTTTTCATTTTATTATTGTGTTTAATTTTATTTTTATTTTATTATGATATTTATACATTATTGGGACTAATCTTTTTTTGGTAATAGCATGTCTTGTCTTTGAATTTTTTGAACAACCATTTAATTTACAAACCAGAAGTTTTATGAATATAATTAAACAAGATTGAGTTCAAGACATCAAAAATATTTTTTTATAAAATAAAAGTGACTTCAAATGGTGAATATTTGGTATTATGTATTATAATTTATTTAAAATTATATTTCGTTTACACATATTCACAGACAAGTCGAGGCCTTTCGAGATTCTTTCGAATGAAGGAAATGTGACGTATATCATATCTTCCATTGACCGTGCTTTTATATATTTGATTTGGTTATGTTTCAAATGATGAAATTTTCTATTTTTTTCTAAAAACAAGGTATTTTGATTAAAAAAATTGAATAAATGGTATTTTTTTATAAAAAAAATTCGTAAAAAATTAGTGTAATCAATTAAAACGAAAGTCCATAAAGCAGAAAGGCACGTGTTGACCCATCCTGCGTGTATACAATACAAGAACACACACCAAAAAAACTCGTAATCAAGCACGTCGGCACACACGCAAAACCTACCCCCAAAATCAAATCTCTAATCCCATCGTCATTCAAAACCCAAACCAACCCAACCCTTCTAGATTCCTCTGAATCTATCTATCCTCCCTATATATACACATACCCTCTCCATCTTATTTCTTTTCTAGGTTAATTAATTAATTAATTTAAAGAACACAAGCACAAGATGATTCAGTTGTTGTTCACGTTGATGTTGTCCGAAATGGCTTCCATCATGTTACTCTTATTCAGAAACCCACTTCGAAAGCTTCTGATCATGGGTATTGATCGTGCTAAACGAGGAAGGGCCCCACTTGTTGTTAAATCTGTAGCCGCCACACTGTTTGTTATAATGATGTACTATGTTTATGCTGTTAGAGACATTCAGACACGTCCTCTTGAATCTCTTAATCCCACTGATCAGATTCTCCTCGCTAATTATATGCTCCAAGCTTCTCTCATGGGTAACTTTTTTTTTTTTTTATCTCTATTTTTTTTGTGAATTGTTTGTGCATTTTAGTTTTTCTATTCTTTTGTCTAATTTAGGATTTTTCTATGGAAATCGCTATTTTTTGTCAGACTGATGATCATTGTATGTTACGAGTTTAGGTGTAATCATTCTTCCTTTGTGAGCATCGGTTCCGGAAGTAAATAGTTATGCAATTGAATGTGGACAACAACAATATGAGCTACTGTGAAGTTTAGATTTTTCCATATGTATGTAGTATAACAATTTAAAACCAAGAGTCTAATAAGACACCTGAATTGGCATCCTACACATCACCGCTTAATTTGTTATTAGGACCAAACATTTTTCATCCGCTAGGACATGTTTACTATAACTGACCAATGTACTATTGTAATAAAGTTAAAAATTGATTATATCATATGTTTATATGTGTTTATAATCTCCGTGCTCCAGAGTTGATGCCTGTCTGGTGAGTATAACTGAATCCAGTTTTGAATGAATTTATATGTGTTTTACTTGAGAACAAAGCTTGTTGGTACATGACACTTGAAAAAGCATGGTGCATTGTCTTCTCTTTACTTCGATTTCTGTTAATCAAGAAGTATAATCTCCTTCAAATTAGGGCGTGCCTCTTACTTGGGTCCATAGAATCAAGGATGAAGATCTAAATAAAATAAGCTGAGAGAAGCATATAGATATCATATTATTCCAAGTAGAGTGTACATACCACATAGTAGATTGTCTGCAAAAATTCAGTTTATACACTAGCTAAACAGCTTATCGAGCTAGTAAAATAACAGGGCTTAATCCTTTGTGATGGTTATGTACCAATGTTAGGTGAGAATCACCCCTGCTAATATTTTAGGGCGGCTTAAAATTATTTTTCACTTCAAGTTCCCACTAACCTAGTGTAATCTTCTTATCGGAGGAAATGATGGAAAGATTATGTGTTTTCAATTATTGTATAAGCTATAAATATTCTTAATAACCTCAGCTAATATTTGAAGAGCCGCATATTTCTTGAGATGAAGATTTGGACCAATATTGGTGTAGCGGGCTTAAAATAAAATTAGGACATCTTATGACACATTAAAATAGTAAGGATTATGAACGCATCTCTTAAATTCCCCAATAGTAAAATGATCTTTATTTTTTTAAATTCACATTGTTTTTTTTTGGTCAAATATTTTACCTGGGAAGCTCTGTGCATCAGTAATCTGTTACTGGTCGACAAAATTAGTCCTCTGAGTGTCAACCGAAAATTTTCCTTTTGGCATGTTTTCTGAATGCTGTTATATTGTACAAGATATACCAATTATCTATTGGTCATTTATTGAATTATAAATTGAACACAGCTTATAGTTTAATATACTTCTATGCCTATTTATATGGGTGGAGAAACAAAGATTAATTTATTGAGTTTGACTAATTTGTGTTTGCACATTGATTTGGAATTTTTTGTACATGCAGGATTCTCGCTATTTTTATCTTTTATGATAGATAAACTACACCATTATATAAGGGAACTTCGCCTGCTTAGAAAAACCATGGAAACTGCAAAGAAACAAAATCGTAGTTTCGAGGATAACAAGAGTGGTGTAGAGGAAGTGAAAGGTTTAGGTGAAGAGATTTCTACTTTGAGGGCAAAGATCAAAGAGCTAGAATTGGAATGTGCCTCGAAAGACAAAGAGGTAAAATCTGCTGAATCCAGTTTAGGGGCTCTCAAAAGTCAGTCTGAAGGTTTTCTCCAAGAACATTGTCGGTTGCAGGAAGAGAACCAAAGCTTTCGAAATCAGTTGCAGTCTATTGTTGAAGGTTCATCACATTCTGATGGGAAGAACATGTGACTTAAGTAATACCCGGTGTCAAAAAGTGGAGTTCTCTATATCAATGTTACCAATCTTTGGAGTTCTCTATATCAATTTTACCAATCCTTAGATTTTGTTATGTGGGACCACCTGTAATTCGTACCGGAGAGATATGACTAGCTTTACAGTAAGAAAATGTATTTGAGTGCAAAAATAGTAGCGGAGGAAACATCATAGCCTTCCCTGAGTTTGTCAATATTAAAGTGACGGAAAACCGATAAGGTATTATTTGTGTGTTCAGCTTTATGTTGCCAATTTACTTCCGGTTCCTTTTTATCAGGTTATTTGCTTTGTTTATCAATATGAGTAGTTTACTGATTTGAGTCAGTTGCTTCATGTTTTATCAAAGAATAAGAGATTTCCCAAGGGCTAATATACCACATTTTAGGAAGATGCATTTTTAAAGTTTCTGGTGTGAAATTGTTTCTGGTATTTGGCCTTTTTTATTCTCTGACATGGTATTTTTTGTTCCTCTCCTAGTTAAATTCGTAGTATTTGATCCATTTTTACTCTAAATATACAGGTAACTGTATATACCATTTATATGTATAGTTGATAGAAGTAGAGATGTTAAAAAATCCGAAACCCGAAAACCAATCCGTTCCGGAAAAAAGCATGATCCGGAAAAAAGCCCGGCCCAGTTCGGCCGGGCCTGCGGGCCTTAAATGGGCATAGAAAGCTCATAAATTAGATGAAAACAATTGAGGGTAGCATATACAAGCATGTTGGTTAGACATTCTCTAAACTAACATGTACTACTTTGACAGTTACTCTAACCAATGATATGGCAATCCCATTTTTTGTCCTCTACCCTTGACAGTCTATTATATATCACCTCAATTCACAACTAAAAACATCAAACAATTACCATTTGCATCTCAATTCATTCCTTGCATACTAATAGCATCATAAACCTATTGACAATGACCACCAAACTCTGTTTGCCATTGCTTTTACTCATTTTCATATGTTCACATTCTGAAGCTTCTAAGCTTAGAACTACCACCATGACCTTATACTTCCAAGACTGGTCGGCGGGGCCCAACGCCACTGTGATCCCTATCACGGGCCTCCCCGGCCGCCTTTGGTCCTTCTTCAGCTTCGGAAGCATATTCTGCACTGACGATCCCATCACTGAAGGACTAGATAAGGCATCCCGTGAAATTGCCAGGGCACAAGGCATATATGTGACTTCTGCATTAGATGGTTCCAACACTCATGTTTTGATATCAATTGTCTTTACCAACAGTAAATTCAACGGTAGTACATTAGAAGTGCAAGGAGCTAGCCGACAGATTGATAACGTTAGAGAAGTCTCGGTAGTTGCAGGTACAGGGAAATTCAGATATGCAAGAGGATATGCGACATTTGAGACTGTTTATTTGGACATGTCACTTGCATACTCAGTTATTCAGTGTAATGTTACTATCAAGCATTACTAGTGTAGTACTTGGCTTTCTGTAATAAACTTATGAACCTGGGAATGTAGTTATTTGTGACCTGATGATGAGTATTGAGTGTCGGAAGACGAAATCTCTTTACGTATCTCTTTTCAAGGCTGACTAAATTTCCAAGTACTATGTAGTCTATTGTAGGTTGGAATGCACAAGTCACTAATCTCTGAGGTGCCGACACATTTTTACTCAGCGTCACCGACTAATGTATACCGAATACAGTTGCATTCGAATACATATGTGATACTTTTTAACGTCGTAGCAAAGTTCAGTTTAGGATTCGAAAGACAGATTTTAAATTTGGTGGCTACTTCGATGAGGAGATTAAAATCCGATTATTAAGAACAAAATTGAATTTACACTTGAATCCTTTTTTTTTACCATACTACTCCTGCAACTATCATTCTTACCTAAGATATTAAATATCTAATACACTAACATCTCCTAGTCCCCAACAATACAACTTTCCAGCTCAATTTCATCACCAACCATAGCTGTTATTTGACCCACAAACTCCTTTGTCTTCATCTCCATCATTATTTCCTCTCATTGTGATCCAAGTTTCCTCCCATGTCCACTGTGCCACTCTTGAATTTGTCGACAGGCGTCCGATTCTGTTATCAGGACATGAATTTAAACACCTTGTTTGGACGAAAAATCCTGATTCTTCTTCGATTGAATTCCAGACCCCTTGATCAAGAATGCTAGTTGGAGAGTTTGTGTCGAATTCTTGATTCTGTTTTCTGCCTAAGCTGGAATTTTCGAGAAACGGGTGCTTTAGAAGTTGTTCAACCGTCCACCGCTCATTTGAATTTCTCTTGAAGCACTTGCTAAGAAAATCTACTGCTTGTTGAGACAGAGATTCTGGAAATTCAGGCGATTTTCCAGAATATGCAATTTTGTAAAGTATCGACATTGAGTCACTAATATTAGGCCACGGGGATCTCCCGGTGGCCATTTCAATGATTGTACAGCCAAGTGCCCAGATATCAGCTGGAAACCCCTGCTCTTGGCCTCGCGCCACTTCTGGTGCCATGAACATTGGCGTGCCACATATTGTCGCTGCTACAGTCGGATTAACCAACTTAGCGCAACCTAAATCAGCAAGTTTAGCACCCGTTTCGCCTATTAAAATATTCGCGCCTTTTATGTCACAATGTGCAATGCCACCTGAATGAAGGTACTGCAGGCCTTGTAAAATTTCGTATGTGTAACACTTGATCGTCTTCTCGTCTAGCTTGCCACCTTTCATCCGAATCACATCACCAAGCGTGCCAGCTGCAATATACTCCATTTTAAGATTATACATAAGCTTATTATTCTCATTAGTAATGTCACGCCCCTTGTAGCTCACAATATAAGGACTTGCTAAATTGCACAAAAAACTCTGTTCTCTTTGCAACAACTCTGACTGAGATAATTCCACCGACTTCACCGCGAAAATGTCGTTACAACCGCAAGAAGTAGCCATCGAGACGGTGGCCGAAGATCCACGGCCAATAGTCCGGCCTCTTTTCCACTCCATTTTTCTGTATTACAAGAAACCTGCAGTGAACAGAACTTGTTTTTGAATGTTTGATGTCATAGTAGTTGGTTAGGGTGAAAAGTATATATAAGTGGGCATGTAAAACAAATTGGTGCCATTGGTTGGTTGGGTAGGCAATGTATAGGTGGCCACTCAATGTGCTTTTTCACTTATGTTAGGAGACGTGGCAATATGTGGTTGGGGAGTTGGAATTTAGGGGAGGGACTGCTTGGCAAAATGAGAAATGGACATGTGGTTATATAAAAGTTATTGAGTGTACATTTTCTAGATTTTTAGTTTGGTAAAAATAAGTTGGATATTCAAGATTGGATTGTTTCAATATTTATTGAATAATCTTATTTTTGTGTAGGAATGCCAAGGTAAGGATAATGTAAGAATCTGTTTAGGATACTGAAGTAAGTTTTATTATTTATTTGAGGAGCATGTCTTCAACCTCACAATATTGTTTAATTTGTTAATATTCCTTCTTTTGGCTGATAATGCAATTTTGCATTCATTTATGCTGTATTTTGTTGCACTTAATAAAATTGTAGAGAAACATAATTTACATTATTCCAATAAAATAAACATTTATTCATTGTTTTAATTTATTCGTAACTATCAATTTTCTAAAAAAAATCAAGTAATTTTGAAATTTGAACGGTATTTTTTTTAAAAAAAATGTTATCATTTATTTGGCGTAAGTCCGAGGTTCTAGGTTTTGTATATAATAGATCACATGTTTGTCGCCGTTATTTGTATAAAAATATATCCTAATTACGAAGATATAGTTAAAGAAACTAATGTTAATGTTTATGTCGGTAAGCCAAAAACAAAAGTGTGATGATTAACAGTTAACAGGGTCCAAGGCACTAAATATGTGATCCGGGTTCCAGAAGGAGAAAGTAAGTAGTGACCAAATCTGTTAAACAACTGTAGGAGTATCTCTTTATTTGTTTACTTAAGTTATAATTTTTGGGGTTGGGGTAATTTAATTAGCGTAACATTACGGTTCGAAAAGCAATGATACAAATGCCGACAGTCAACACAAAATCAAAGCAGGATCAAACACCAAGTTTGTCAAGTAAAGCATGGCCCGGAGAGATGTAACCAACAAGCTGTGAGTTGTAACTACAATGATAGACAGAATAACAGATCCATAAATATGCCATTTTTCACACTCTTTCTCCCATTCATGTTAGCTTGAATGTTAGACGCACGTAATCCTTACATTTTAGTCTGCCGTGTAAAAAGGACATGTAATGCATGTCTATAGGGCTTTTGTCTGTTTTCTAGCATACAAGAATATATATGCAGAGGCGGATCTCTGGAGCCAAGAATCATCCTACCCTTTTAAATTTTTAGTTTAGTTAAATATGTATATTCAAATTATATAAAAATAAAAATGACCCTCCTTAATATTTGCAAAAACTTCTTGATGTCAAAAATCTTTTCATTGGGTCAACATTTATAAGTGAAAATTATACATTTTTTGTTTAAAAATATTATGAGTTACAGATGAAAGTAGAATTGAGGAATAGATTACAAAAAAAGATATGAATATATATTGAACGAGTATTTCTAGTTAAACCACTTTAACAACATTAATTTTAATTTTAATATAATTATATTGAAGTTAATATGAAGTTCATTTCTTGCCTATTATGTCTTAATCCCCGTAATTCTTTATCAATTTTTGATTAAAATTCTATCCTTCGGAATTTAATGAAATACGTCTTCTAATCATTTGAAGATCAGCTTTTTAACTATATAGTTGACACAAAAACCAAAGTTGAATTTCAAAATTTGAATAGTATTCTTGACCTCGCTCAAAAGATGGTTGAAAAATATAAAGATAAGGGTGTAATTCGGTACGGATGAGCCGGGTTTAATTGAGTCGAGCCGGCTCGTTTAGTTTAAACGAGTCTAAACCTCTGCCCGAACCGACTCGTTAATTTTCACGAGTCAAGTCGAGCTGGCTCATTTAACTAAACGAGTCGGTTTGAACGAGCCGGGTGAGTCAACTCGTATAATTTTACACTAAATCGAGGCTAAAACGCTACCCGAATTCGGCTCGTTTAATTTTACAAGTCGAGCCCAGTAAAACTAGTTCGAGCCGGGTGAGCTCGCGAGTTCGCCCTGATCGTATTATAACCTTACACAAAGTTATTGATATTCTGGGGTTTATATGTAGGTAAAATTGTCGATTATTATAACGGTTGCAATTGTAACAATTAAGAGAGAATTTTCAGCCGAAAATATTCTCAATAATCTAATATATAAGATCGTATTTTTGAATTTTTTTTCGAGCCAAGCTCGAGCTTATTTTGAGCCGAACATGCCAAATACTCGACTTGAACTTGTTAAAAAAAAATCTGATTACCCTTATATTCGAAACTGAATCAGACACCGTCTATACATATATTTCATTACTTACTTTATCTTCCTCTTAGGGAGTGAAAATAAAAATAACATAAACTAAAATACAATCTCTTTGTAAATAAAAATCAAGCAAAACCTTTCATTCCTTGCAGAGAAACAAACAAAAAGTTATCTTCAATTATTGTCTTTTTTGTACGAACTAAGTGAAAAGCTCATTATAATTAAGCGCGAGCAAACCTCCCGACTGTCAATTAATTGTGAAATAAAAAATACGTTAAAATAATAGTCAGTATATTTTCACATCACTTAACCCATAAAATATCTAAATTGTTTAATGTAAGAAGTATGACAATTACATCTCGAGTAATTCAACTTATAATAGTTGTGAAACTAGTAGCATTATAATTGATTTTTACATAAATGTCATCAGATAGCACAATATTCAATATTATCGGTTTTTAACTAATATTAGAGTAATAAACAGGGACTGAGCCAGAAATGAGAGGGTGCGGGGGCGAATTGTTTTTTGGGTGTAACTAATATATTTTTATAATTGATAATATATTAAATAAATTAATAGAAGCTATTTTAAAAAATTTTAATATACAAATATACTTGAATTCACGTAAACGAATTCATAATTATTGTAAATATCATTAATTTTAGTACCATATTTATAAAATTTATATATTTTTGAGGGGACGAAATTTAGAAATAACGATAATTTAATACTAAATATATTAATATATAATTTTTTCCGTAAATTTTAATATTAATTTCATGATTATACCGGGGTTTGAGATGATGGCCGCACCTGCCTGCCACCCCTAACCTCTGTAACAAATACATCTAAGATATGAATAATTTTTATTGTTAAATATTAGCTCTTGCGATATTCACTCGCGCCATCTTGTTTTTACGGGAGTATTATAACCCATCATAGAAAAACATCAAAATATATCACACTAATATATCAAAAAGATGATTAGTAACAATCTTGTAATAACAAGGACCTCAACGAAACCTAAAAAAATTAGAACTCAGTTGGACAAAACGTATGTAAATGAATATTAATTCATAAAAATGCTGTCGAAGAGGATCTATGACGCGTGGTTTGCAAGGTAGCAAATGATCACGAGAAGATAAAGTCACGTGTCGTATTCGGGGCCTTTCCGTTTCACGTAACAAACTTTCTTTAATCATTTGCATCTTCATTGGAGCAATATCGATGCTTAATAATTTCCACATGCTTAACATAAACTCATACCAACTTCTGCATCGCACGTACGCTCTCCTTTCTTTCTTTATTTATTGGGTGGACAACGGACACCTGGATGGGCAGTTGACCAAGTACAATATTAGACTTTAGAAATTTTGCTGGCAAGCCGTGGTTACAGATCTCGCAAATCAAAAATTATTAGGTTGAAATAACAATTTTTGCTTTATAACACAATTTTTGGTAAAATAGATAATTTACTGATAATTTATTGATAATGTAATTAATCGATTAAATATTTTTGACCAATTCCGATTTCTATGACATAATCCGCATGTATTACAAATTTTCTTTTGAAGGAAAAAAAATCTCATTTTCACACTGCCATTTCGTATACTTAAAAATATATCCCTCCGTTCCTTTTAATTGTTTACATTTTTTAGAGAGTGTCCGACACGCATTTTAAGGAGCATATAAAGTATAGTTCTGTAATTTTTTTTTATAATTTTGTTTTTCTGAATAAAAATTAAAACATTCAACTTTTATTCAGAAAATAAAAATTGTAAAAATAAGTTATATAACTATACTTTTTATACACCTTAAAATACGTGTCGGACACTTGCTAAGAAATTTAAACAATTGGAAGGGACGAGGGAGTATTACTCTATAATCTAATGTTTTTTTAAACAATTCTCAAATTGGAATTCAAGAGATTGTGAAAAGATGAATGATATTTTTTTGGGGGAGGATTTTACATATTTTGTGCGCCAATCTTCAGTTTAAATCTCATTATTGAAATAAGAAAGAATGAAGAAAATTAAATAAATGATGAGCTTTTATGTTCCCTGTTCAACATTTCTAGTGGATAACTAAAAACATCAAATCTTCAACTCTCCTTTATCTAAAAGCTCCAAATGCTAACTTAACTTCTGCCAAAATTGCTAGTAGCTAGCGTAGTGTTGTTGCTAATAGTTATACTCCATTGTTGTTGCTGGTGGTTGACTGTGTAGCATTGACATTGTTGCTAGCATTTCCATTTGGATGAGATCCTCCACCAATAATAGATGAGATGGCAGCAGCTAGAGCTGCAGTAAAATTTGGATCAGTTGTAAGTGCATTCACCGTGTCGGTCAAAGAGTGGTCCAGCTGAGGTGCCTGCTGGCCTAATTGCGACGTACCAGCTTCCATATCCTGAGACAGTTGCAGGCCAGAGAATTTTGATTGATTATATAATGCATGACCAAATATCTGAGGAAGGAGAGCAGCTGGCGAGATGCCTGCCATTGGATTTTGTTGCGTATTGTTGAAGGGGAGCTGGAACTGGTTTTGTGGCTTTTGGAGTTGCAAGGGGTTTGGATTTTGTGTTAAGTCTAGAGTTACTGTTGGAAATGGTGCAGAAGCGGATATAGTGGCCATGCTACTAGAACAAGGGAGGAGAGTTCTGGCAAGTACATTTGGATTCATCATACCATCTGCACTTGGCATTGACCCGGAAAGTAGCATTCGTGCTGCTGATGATGTTGTCGATGCCATTGCCATGGCAGCTGGAGGTAGAGGGTGGTTGTGATTTCCTTCGTATGTTGTAATGAGGATGCTCCTGTCTTCAGCACATCTTTGTACCTAATTGCATAAATAGCTCTAATATCCATTTACGAATGATTCTGCATGTTTGTAAATATTGCTAGTGTATGGAAGTGCAACATATATTAGTGTGATCTTTCAAAATTTAATATGACTGAGCATATATAGATAACAAATCAAGGCTACCTGCTTCCTAACTGGGCATCCTGCAGCCATGGTACATCTATAATATGCTCGAGGGCATGGATTTCCTTTGGCAATTTTTTGCCCGTATTTTCTCCATTGACAACCATCTGTCATCTGACATCAAGCCAATTTACATTATATATTGTGATGAAGGGTGTCCTATATATGGACAAACTCTACTTCGGTATCATCATTCAATTGAATTTAATTACCTAAACTTACCATTGGTGCTTCGGATCGTGCTCTAACTGACACTCTAGCTTTTCTTATCGTTGCCTCTGTGGCTTCATCGACACTTTTTGTAGGATTTAGCCTAGAAACTTTGTTACCTCCCATCCAAACGTTGTGTGATCCTGGATCCGCATCATCTTCTTTAGATAAATGGTCCATGTTACTAGGATCACCGCCCTCAGGGGAAGAAGCATGATCTGTCTCAGTACTAATCTGACTTCCTAGCCCCAGATTGATAAATTGTCTAGGTACCATACTAGTACTACTATTTTGCCTTGTTAGGTCAGCTTTGATGTTAGCGCGCTGATCACTGAATTGGTCTAGTTCGTGATCGTCAGCTGCTTTCTGACCTTGCTGTTGCGTAATTGTGACTAGATGCATTTGAAGAGTGTTGTAATTGTTTGTAACTTGATTCAGCAAGTCTTTCAGTCGACGATTCTCGATGTTGGTACGTTCCAAATCTGACTGAAGTGCAGCTAGCTACAACAAAATCAACAATCTTATGTTGCAGTATTAACATATATGAGTCCTTTAATGACAAGATCATCACATTGATAGTAAAGTACCTCATTTTTGGATCTTTTATCTTCGGAATTGGGTGATATTCCATCATCAACTACCGAATGATCACTACATGTATTCGTCGTGAGGAGATGCAAACCAGTCTATTAAGAGATACATTCGTTAGGTAATCCATGAAGATTGTTATCGTAAATAATGTAATAATTTATAAAACGATCAAGTACAACAAATTTAGTGAAATTACATTGACGTTGGAATCCAAATCAGGGGGAGGAGAGAAGGCTCTGTGATTAGCAGCATCACTAGTGTTGTCTGTCACCTTAGACTGATCATGATCATGATCATCTTCTCTTTTATGCGCAAAAAAGTCCATCTCATCAGGCCTATTCTGTTCATGATCATCTGTTACGCGGTTAAGATTGACTGGAAAGTGAAAAGTTTCGGATGGTGGAGACGAGTCCATAAGCACTGTGGTAGTGGTGGTGAGGAAGATACTAATGCTCGTGGTACCGAAAACGAAAAACGAAACGAGGGAAGAATGTGAATAGAGATGATCAATGGTGAGTCCACTAATTAAGTTGAGGCATTGGACAAATTTATACCAAGAAGCAAACAAGTGATGGAATGAGAGAAAGGGGAGTCTTGAAACGGTAGTGCAATGGACTCGGCTAAGAATGTGGAGACTAAGGAGAAGAGAAGACCAAATACAAGGTGAGTGTTTAGTGTTTAGATTTGTTATTAAAAGAAATAAATCTGGATTTGGTATAATATTGCAGAAACTAAGGTCTGATCATTTCTCTTCCTCTTTTTTCTACTTGTTGTGGTCTATTTTACACTACGAGGTCTTCACTTTAACTTCGACGACTACGCCTTCCCTTGTCAATCTCTCCCTTCACTTTGACTCAAAGAAAATAACACAATTTTCTTTTACTTTTATATGCATGAATATATAGGAGAAGTTACAAAATAAATAGATTGCATGGTCAGTGCCCCGGTGTTGTAGTCATGCAGTTAGTTAGACCTAGAGCCGGCCAAACGAGCGGTTTGGCTCCGTACGCTATTCGACTCATAAAAGTTCGTCTAATTCGACTCGTAAACGACGAATAATTATTCGACTCGAATCGTATATACTAACGAACTGAGCACGAATATAATTTTCAGAAACCGCACTGGTCCGGAACCGGACCGGCCCGAACCGGCTAATTCATCAGTGAGCTAAGTACATAATAAAACGTTTTCGAGATATAATACATAAAAGCCTATGTTTTATCGCTAAACTAATGGTACATTCAATTGTTTTATATATAAAATATAAAGTGAACGCTGCTATTTAAGTTACATTAATAATATAGAATAAGGGAAATTATGCAGTACAACCGTAATATCTAATTAGACAACTTACCTAATATATATTTAACGTTCCTTATTCTCAAATTAATAATATATACAATCTCCTGTCCCGTGACCCGAAAATTACATTAAAATATTAATTTAGGGTGAATTATTAATTTATTGATTAATTAGTCCTGTGCGAAGCACGATTCGCATGAACCAATATTATAAATTCAAATTAGTATTTGTAAAAATTGAATCTCATAACCCATGCGAAATACGAACATATACAATATTAAATTAGTACTCGTAAAGAATTGAACCTAACGAGTATCTGACCTTTTTATTAATAAGCGAAATTATTTTTTATTACAGCAAAAAGTACCAAAATAACAAAATATCACATTTTGATATTCACCTGATAATTGTAATAACAAAATAGTTGTTTTCTCATTTTCAACAGCTCCTTCAACATCTGTTGCAGCCCTGCGAGAAACATGAGTTCCTTTCTCCATGCAGTCAACATATCTTTCATCTTGAAAGAGTAGATGAAGGTGCATCATCACTTTCCAGTGATGATAGCTGTCTTTATCCAGAAGTGAGATCTTCACTCCAACATCTTTTCTGCTCATGTTGCTAGATTGCTTGATCTTTAAACTCTTTGCGTGTTAAGAGATTGCTCTTATACCAATTGTTATTCCCTAACAATCTATCAACAAAATTACAGAAGGGGGTTAAATGGAATTCTGGTTACCTTTTTAAAATTTTGAAAATTTCTTACTAAATATATATAACTGTGTTTGAATATGCTTGAGTGTGGATAAACAATAATAGTATTCAGGAACACAAAGTAAATAAACGGGTGTTTAAAAACTTTCTGGTGGATTGATATTTCCACCAGAGATATATATATATATATAAATGTGAAGAAATCTCTGTGATGCAATTAGCACACAGCTGCTTACAAGTGTTTACAACTTAGAATTTAAGAGACTAAGAATACAACTTTCCTTACTTTATTGTTCTAAATTGAATGTAATGCTTAGAAATTAAATACTTGCTACTCTTGGTTTATATATCACCAAGTTACATGTGAAATAAGACAAAACATAAAATCTATCAGCTAGGCCCAATAACATGTTTCTTCATTTCTCTATCCAATGCAATCCAATTAGATAAATCATCTTTGAACGTCCCTATTTTGCATTAAAATGAAAATGCTTCACTTTCTTCTAAAATCTGCAATCAGGCTGCCACATTCTTTTTATATAATATCAACCCATGTGACTGGCAAGTCCCTTTAAACTGCAATTTGAGTTGATTATCCGTCGAGGCTTCATAAGAGTTATCCGTTGGGGCTTCATAGGAGTTATCCGTTGAAACTTGACTAGCTCATCCGTTGAAAGTATGCAGAATTATCCGTTGAGCTTTATAGGGTCATTTGTTGAAGCTTTGTTGATTAAAGTTGAAGTTGTTTCATAACAGTTGATACTCTTTCTTTTATACATAATTACAAGGCATCTTCTATATACAATTATCCCACCTATTTTGTATATTTTGCTAGTAGTCAACATGACTTAAAAATAACTAAAACTCCAAAATCTCCCAACTATTCTAATATACAGAATGTGTTACAAACTTATTTAATATAAGCTACTCTTTCAACGGATAAATAACGTGATCATCCGTTAAAAACTACAAATTAACATTTAACTTATCTACTTAGAGTATTTTGGTAAGTTATCATCAAGTCTACAATATATTCCTAACAATCCCCCAGCTATTCTAGTATACCTTTTGTTTTATAATAGTTAGTGTTCGCACCAATTGATTTTTATTTTCTATAAATTTTATCTTTTAATCTATACTTTTTATTAACAAGTGAACTATGTTTTACTTGAAAAATAAAAGTATCAAATTTATCAAATTTTTGTAAGAATTAGATAATTAGATAATTAATTTTAGATTTTATATTATTAAATTATAATTAAAACTAATTTGACTAATATTCTCAGTAGATTTTGTTGACTTTACATTCTAATAGTTACTGTCCATCTCATTACTAGCACGAATTAACTTATATTTTATTTAGATTTTGATTTAATAAGCAAAAACTGTTAAATCGAACCCTAAAATATAAAATACAGAAGTAACAAAATTCGGTACGTATACTAATTTTTTTTTTCCAACTGGGAAATAAACTTTATTAAATTAAATCATTTTTTGAGTACATGAATGATTTCTGGGTAAGCTTCATTCGCTTTTCAGATGCGGTCTGCTACAGAATAACTACAGCTAGCTAAAGCGTGAGCTAAGCTTTTCGCAGATTATTTAACAAACTTAATGATTACACCTTTGTCGTTCACAGTCTTCAATAAGTCTCTACACTCCTGGATTAAAGCACCAAAGTATGAATTCATCTCAACACTACTTCGAATTGCTTGGACTGCAACCAAGCAATCTGTTTCAACTATCACATTCTCCATTTGTTTAGTTTCAATCCAAATTAACGCTTCTCGAATTCCCCCGACCTCAGCATAATTTGGAGAAATGGTACCTTCTTTATAGCTCGATCGAGCCTCTACTAAATCTCCCTTATGATTTCTTGAAGCTAACGCATAGCTATAGAAATTAAAAGGAATGAAACTGCAACATCAGTATTTACCTGAGTCTGATTTTCTGTTGGTAAGGTCCATCACTCATCTCCATCATTCTGGTTTAATAATCCCCAAGAACGATCGAAAAGTTTGTCTTGATCTTCTTTCCATTGACTAAGAACCACTCTAGATAATTTTGCAGCTTCTTGCACCTCTAAACACTTCTGATTCCATATTAAATCGTTTCTGCACTTCCAAACATTCCAACAAAGCATGGATCCAATTTGTCATTTAGCTGCATTTCACTCATTGAATATATTTAGAGTTCATTCCTGAAACGAGTCGTATGAAGCATCATTAAGAGGAACACCTACTATCTCCCAGCATAATTTCGCAAAAGGGCACTCTAGGAAATATGGCTCGTAGTCTCTGCTTCCCTGTTACACAAAGAACAAAACACATTAACGTTAACTTGCTTTATAAGAAGCATGTCTTTTGTTGGTGTTGAATTTTTAACGCAGCGGGGTCATGGCAAAACACTTTTACACATACAAAATCCAAATAAAAGCATATAAATCGTGAATAAAAATTCGAGGGATCGAATCTAACCTTTAAAAATAATTCGGAGACAACGATCAGAGATCCTTAGCAGTTGCTCCTCAAGTGTGAAGTACTCCACCGGTATCCACCAAGAAAATGATGTTAAGGAGGAGGAAGGAGATGGAGAGAATTGGGTTTTCCAAACTTTTTTGGGTTTTCGGGTTTGATGTGGGTTCGAATAAAAATAGGGTCTATAATAGTGTATTTATAGGCAAAATTTTCAGCTGAAATTTTCTCATAAATAATATTATTATTATCCCATTTATTATTCTCATTAATAATTAAAACACCTTTTAATTATTAATCCTTTTTCTAAACACTTTAGAAATAATTATCTCTCTTGATTTAATTTCCAAAAATTAAATCCTTTAATTAATAATATTAAGAACTTTTCTTAATTAATTTATAATCAATTAAATCTCATTTAATCAATTATTAAATTTGCCAATTAATTATTTATTTCATAAATAAATAATTATTTAGCCATTATTAATTAATTCCTCCATCATTAAATCATTCTCTTTTTATGGTGTGACCCTGTAGGTTCAATATTAAGCCGGTAGTAGAAATAAATAATAATAAAACTATTTTATCATTATTTATATAAATTCTCTAATTTATTAAATATGATTAATTAATTAATCACATTTATTCTACATCGTGAAGGATACTTCTCAGCATATCGCGACTATCCGGATAAAATGAATTCACTGCTTAGAATACCAAGAACCTATTCAGTGAATAGTTACCGTACAATAAACTCATTCTACCCCAGTACCCTACAATGTCCCGATTAAATACAAGGCATGGATCTCGTGTCAAGCCTATCTAATTTAATCACTTGCTTACCATTTACTATGCGTAGTTCTATGCAAATTAGAAACTCCTTTCTAATTTTATTCACTCTGACCAGAGATTCCTGAACTAACATAAGTGGATCAGCCTTGAACATTCGCTTCCTTCACTGGAAGGGGTAGATCCTTTATTGATCATACACTATCTTCGTGTACAAATTCCTATACCCAGAAGAGCCCTAATAATTGTCCCTGGAGACTAAGAACTAAACCAAAGCATAGTTCAGTGTACACAAGATGACTATGATGACCTCAAGTCTAAGGATACTTGTACAACTATCACTATGTGAACAACTGCTGACACGTGAGTGAACTCCATCAGTTGTTCAGCTGTGCGAGTCATGTTCAGTGAACTTATTCTATAATAAGCACCTACATACTAGCTATAGTGTCACCACACAAATGTCTATGAGAACAGACATCCTTCATAATGAAGCACACATAGTATGTACCGATCTTTGCAGATTATTAATTACCAGTTAGTAATCCTATGACCAGGAACTATTTAAGTTTAGAGTTATCATCTTTTTAGGTCTCACTATTATGATCTCATCATAATCCATAAAAAGCTTTACTCTAAACTATGGTATATCTTATTTAAACACTTAAATAGATAAAGCCCGTAATAAAAACAAAACAAGTCTTTTATTAATATCAATGAAATCAAAACAGATTACATAAAGAGTTATTCCTAAATCCTAATTAATGATTGGACTCAGGACATATTCCTTTCAGTCTCCCACTTGTACTAAAGCCAATCACTCTGGTATCTAATACCCATCTTGACGATCAAAGTGACTTTCATAAAGCAGCTTTGTGAGTGGGTCTGCTATGTTGTTATGTGTGTCAACTCTAATTCAATACAATATAAGAAATGTTACCGCGCTCCCACTAACCCTTTTGTAGACGCATGGTTCATCTGCGTTTTTGATAAAATCAAACTCTTTGATTGTCTCATCAAAACGAATGTTCCATCTTCGAGAAGCTTGCTTTAAACCAGATATGGTTCGCAGTAGCTTACACACTAGGTTTTCATTTCCCTTGGAAAGAAAACCATCTGGCCATCTGCCAGATTTCATAGTCGTAGTAAGCAGCATTCGCAAGCAAAATCCGAACTAATTTTAACAGGGCTACAGGTAAAAGGTTTCATCAAAGTCAATCCATTGCCTTTGTTTGAATCCTTTTGCCAAAAGCCTGGCCTTAAAGGTCTCCACCTGGCCATCTGCTATAATCTATCTTTTGTATACCGTATACATAGATTCCATTCTGGATTTCATGGCACTATGCCATTTCTCCGAGTCAACACTACTCATAGCCTCATTATAGGTCACAGGGTCGTCATCATCAATGATCGACAACTCATTGTCATTCTCAATGACAAGACCATATTACCTCTCAGGTTGGCGAGACACTCTCCCTGACCTATGAATGGGCTGTTCCACAAAAGGTTGTTCAGTCAGAACAGGTGTTTCCACTCGATCTGTAGTAGTTTGTGCTTCTTGAACTTCATCAAGTTCAATTTTGCTCCCACTGTTTCCTTCAAGGATAAACTCCTTTTCCAAGAAGGTAGCATGTCTGGAGACAAACACCCGATGATCGGTGCAAAAGTAATACCCTAAAGTTTCTTTAGGATATCCCACAAAACTACATTTTACGGATCGATATTCCAGCTTATCTGGGTCAACTTACTTGACATAAGCTGGACATCCCCAAATCTTAACGTGTTTAAGACTCGGTTTCCTTTCTTTCCATATCTCATACGGATTTTGAGGAACAGATTTGGAAAACACCTTATTCAGTAAATATGCTGAGGTTTCCAATACGTAACCCCATAGGAATACTGGAAGAATTGTATAGCTCATCATGGACCGAACTATGTCTAACAAAGTTCGATTTCTCCTTTCAGATACCAATCTGGAGGAGTCCAGTGGGAGACTATATCATTTACTTAGAGATAATCTAGAAACACTCCATTAAAGTATTCACCACCTCGATCTGATCGAAGAGTTATAATACTATGTTTGGTTGTTTCTCCACTTCATACTTATATTCTTTGAACTTTTCAAAGGCCTCAGACTTGTGTTTCATCAAATACATATCTGAATCCAGATCTATCATCTATGAAAGTAATGAAGTATGAAAATCCACCTATGGCTTGCGTAGACATTGGTCCACATACAACTGTGTGTACCATTCCTAGCAAATCTGCAGCCCTCTCTCCATGTCCACTAAATGGAGACTGCAGTGCCACTATGAAGTGGGATTTTCATCATCCCTTTTCTTTTATTAGTTTGTTCAATCTGAAGTAAATTATGTCATATTTATACAGACCATTATTTAAAGTACCACGTCCATAAAGAATATTATCTCTAAGAATATAACATTCATTATTCTCAATAATAAATGAAAATACAGCCAAGTCTAACATGGGAATAATATTCCTCACAATCGAGGGAACAAAATAACAATTATTTCAAACAATAGTCTTGCCCGTAGGCCTATGTAAATGAAATGATTCTATATCTACAACAACAACTCTTGCTCCATTTCCATCAGTAGAATCACCTCCTCTTCCTCAAGAGTCCTACTTCTCCTTGGTCCCTGCAACAAATTGCAGATATGAGAACCACATGCGGTATCTAATACCCAAGTAGAAATGACATATTCACTTCTATCATAAACATACCTGAATCAGAAGCGGTAGTCTCACTGCCCTTCTTCTTCAATTCTGCAAGGTAAACCTTGCAGTTCCTCTTCCAGTGCCCACCTTATTACAGTGAAAGCAAACAACTTTGCTCTTGGGGTCTTCAGCTTTTGGTGGAACCGGCATTTTCTCACCTACTTTCTTCTTCTTGGAAGGGTTCCTCTTCCTTTTCTTAGGATTGGAACCTTCACCAATTTAAAGAACAGAACTCTTCTTAGGGGAATATTCGATTGCGCAGTCTTCAACATGTTGTGGAGTTCAGGCAGGCTGACATCCAACTTATTCATGTGAAAGTTCACAACAAACCGCGAGAACGAACTCAGAAGCGATTGCAAGACCAAGTCTTGGCTCAGCTCCCCATCCATGGCAAAACCAAGTTGTCCAAGACGTTCAATCAAATTGATCATCTTAAGTACATGGTCATTCACAGATGATCCCTCAGACATCCTACAACCGAACAACTCCTTCGATATCTCATATCGAGCTGTCCTTTCCGCCACATCATACAACTCTTGTAGATGCATGAGGATAGTGTGAGCATCCATATGCTCATGTTGCTTCTGTAGCTCAATGTTCATGGAAGCTAGCATGATGCATTGAGCAACATTTGCATCATCTATCCACTTACGATACACAACATGTTCATCATTATGTGCATCACTAGCAGGTTCAGTAGGCTTAGGTGAGTCAATCACGTATTCCAGCTTCTCAATCCTGAGAACAATTCTCAAGTTTCGAAGCCAGTCAGCATAATTAGGACCAGTCAATTTGTGAGCATCTAGTACTCCTGAGCGATAGTGCAGAAGACATAACGTACAAAGTAAATCTGTAAATGATAAACACATAACAACACTTAGCAAATATTCGATTTCATTTCAAAACACTATATGAATCGGGTCTTTATTCATAAGTGGCTCCCACTAGTTTTCCTAATTTATTCAACCCCCTACATGAAAAATTAAGCATTCATAATGCTAGTGGGAATAGGGATCCTACCTTCCATTACACAACCCCGGTTGTGGCACGAAACGCCATGTAATGTTCAATAGGCAGACAACTCTTGTCAATTACATCTAATGTTATTCCCTAATCAAACTTTAACCTCTTGAATAATTGAGTCACGGCTGTGGCACGACAAACTCAATATTCTAAGTCAAGTCTAACCCAACATTCCGTACAATTGAATCAGTCCCCAAAGGCCCACGGCTGTGGCACGTAACGACCTTTAGATTCTTATTCAATGTACACATCTCTATGTAATAGACAAGTATCTCTTATTTCAAAATCAAAGCCCTCGGCTGTGGCACGAAACGACAAAGATTTAAAAATAAGAACTACTTTCTATCATGTTGGAAGGCTATGACCGACACAAGCCCGTTGTATCATTGGCCAATTACTACTTGATATTATTTAATTTTAGAGGGATTATATTACGTTACAATCATAATCATATTATAAAGAGATTCTTCCTTTTAAATTAAATATTTCAAGTCAATAATCAATAATCAGATGATTCCCAGATCGGGTGGAGCATTGTCAAGAGGCGTCACTTAATAACCCTTTCTTACAGATAGAAATCTGTTGTTGACAGAATCATCCTTTCTCTCATATCGAAAATTCATATTCAATTACGTGTTTCACAAACACAAGAATCTCATGATTGTATTCATAATATTGTTATTAAGGTTATGAAACTATTTCACTATACTAGGTTGTCTAACAAGCGCCTTATGTTCATTTAAGTTCACCTAAATCTATCATCGCATGATAAACTAAGCATATATCACATATATCAACATGAATAAACATAAAGGTAGGCATGTTACATCATCTAGCACATTAGTCTAAGCATTATACATCTCTATGTATCACATGAAGCATTTAAAAGCAATTAAAACAGTTAAAACCAGCTTTAAAACACTTCCGGAAATATAAACAGTTCAAAACTTTTATATAAACTAAAATTGATCACTCCATTAGATCCGTCTCGAAAAAACGAATCCAACGGTATATTGCACGCCTAAAACGGAGTTACGAAACTCCCAGAAAATCAATTTTAAAATCAACAGACGGGCTGTAACGCATTACAGGAACGCGTTACAAGCCTTGTAACGCCATCCGGTGATGCGTTACAAGGGTGTAACGCATTCCGTGAATGCGCCACAGGTGTGTAACGCATTCCCGGAATGCGTTACACCCCTGTTTTTTTTTTATTTGCAGCCGCCGACAGCTTACCTCCTCGAACGCCGTGCCTGACCTGACAACCGTACATTCCAGACAGACAAGACAGCAGCAGACAACAGTACAGATGACTTACAGATGTACATATATATATGCTTACAGATAATATATATATATATATATGATTTATTTAATTACGAATTTAATTGTAAGAACTTCAAAAATTCATAATAAAAAATCTATACATCATAAAATTATGAAAAAAATACCCAGACGATCTACAACACTTGTAAAACCCAGATCAACATTCAAAATTATTCTGAGAAACGATTTCTCATCAGACAAAATTAATCCATAATATAACTTGTAAAAATCATAATTAATTCATACAAGCATATAAAATTCTGAAATTTTTACCACAGATCTATATGCATACAACCTTGCTCTGATACCATTGTTTGATTTTTAACGCAGCGGGGCCATGGCAAAACACTTTTACACATACAAAATCCAAATAAAAGCATATAAATCGTGAATAAAAATTCGAGGGATCGAATCTAACCTTTAAAAATAATTCGGAGACAACGATCAGAGATCCTTAGCAGTTGCTCCTCAAGTGTGAAGCACTCCACCGGTATCCACCAAGAAAACGATGTTAAGGAGGAGGAAGGAGGTGGAGAGAATTGGGTTTTCCAAACTTTTTGGGTTTTCGGGTTTGATGTGGGTTCGAATAAAAATAGGGTCTATAATAGTGTATTTATAGGCAAAATTTTCAGCTGAAATTTTCCCATAAATAATATTATTATTATCCCATTTATTATTCTCATTAATAATTAAAACACCTTTTAATTATTAATCCTTTTTCTAAACACTTTAGAAATAATTCTCTCTCTTGATTTAATTTCCAAAAATTAAATCCTTTAATTAATAATATTAAGAACTTTTCTTGATTAATTTATAATCAATTAAATCTCATTTAATCAATTATTAAATTTGCCAATTAATTATTTATTTCACAAATAAATAATTATTTAGCCATTATTAATTAATTCCTCCACCATTAAATCATTCTCTTTTTATGGTATGACCCTGTAGGTTCAATATTAAGCCGGTAGTAGAAATAAATAATAATAAAACTATTTTATCATTTTTTATATAAATTCTCTAATTTATTAAATATGATTAATTAATTAATCACATTTATTCTACATCGTGAGGGATACTTCTCAGCATATCGCGACTATCCGGATAATATGAATTCACTGCTTAGAATACCAAGAACCTATTCAGTGAATAGTTACCGTACAATAAACTCATTCTACCCTAGTACCCTACAATGTCCCGATTAAATACAAGGCATGGATCTCGTGTCAAGCCTATCTAATTTAATCACTTGCTTACCATTTACTATGCGTAGTTCTATGCAAATTAGAAACTCCTTTCTAATTTCATTCACTCTGGCCAGAGATTCCTGAACTAGCATAAGTGGATCAGCCTTGAACATTCACTTCCTTCACTGGAAGGGGTAGATCCTTTATTTATCAGACACTATCTTCGTGTACAAATTCCTATACCCAGAAGAGCCCTAATAATTGTCCCCGGAGACTAAGAACTAAACCAAAGCATAGTTCAGTGTACACAAGATGACTATGATGACCTCAAGTCTAAGGATACTTGTACAACTATCACTATGTGAACAACTGCTAACACGTGAGTGAACTCCATCAGTTGTTCAGCTGTGCGAGTCATGTTCAGTGAACTTATTCTATAATAAGCACCTACATACTAGCTATAGTGTCACCACACAAATGTCTATGAGAACAGACATCCTTCATAATGAAGCAAGCATAGTATGTACCGATATTTACGGATTATTAATTACCAGTTAGTAATCCTATGACCAGGAACTATTTAAGTTTAGAGTTATCATCTTTTTAGGTCTCACTATTATGATCTCATCATAATCCATAAAAAGCTTTACTCTAAACTATGATATATCTTATTTAAACACTTAAATAGATAAAGCCCGTAATAAAAACAAAACCAGTCTTTTATTAATATCAATGAAATCAAAACAGATTACATAAAGAGTTATTCCTAAATCCTAATTAATGATTGGACTTAGGACATATTCCTTTCAGTTGGAAGGCATCCCGTAATAGCTCGTCACATGAAATTCTTTACTTTTGGTGGAATTGTAATTAAATTCCACAATCGTATCCACAAGCAATGATTGCCATACTGATTCACTATAGATTTAACTTCTTGTATTAGAATATAAGATGCCTTGACTGAGTAATTTCCATTTTTCTCTTTTCTCCAATACCAACTGTCCCTGTTAGTTTCTAATAAAGGCGTGGATAAGATAATATTAACATCACGCTGGATAAAGATATCCTTTAACATGTCCTCATCCCATCTTCTTTCATCTGGAATCATTAATGATGATACTTTATAATTTTGAATGGCTTCGCTTTCAGTCAAGACTTACGGGTTGTCACTGCTTGGCAACCATGAATCATTCACTATGCTCATTGAGCTGCCATCTCCTACTCTACAACCCATACCCTGCTTTAGAATGTTCTGAGCTGCTAAGATACTAAGCCAAATGAAAATCAGATTTGCACCTAGCTTGGCACTCAGGAAACTGTCGTTTGGGTAATATTTTTCTTTAAACATCCTAGCAACAAGTGAATTTGATTTTGTAACGAGGCGCCAACTCTGTTTTCCCAAAATAACGACATTAAATTCATAAAGATTTCTGAAACCAAGTCCCCCGTACATTTTTGAAACACTCATTCTCTCCCAGTTCATCCAGTTTATACTTTTCTCTTTTTTTTCTAGATTTCCACCAGTACTTACACATTAACTTCTCCATATCTTTGCATAATTCAATAGGAAGAAGGAAGACTGACATTGCATAAGTAAGGATTTCTTGAGTTACCGTCTTGAGGAGGACTTCTTTTGTGCTCTTGTTTAGCAAACTTCCATCCCAAGTCTGAATCATGTTTCTAACTCTATCCTTCAGGTACCCCAGAGCTACTATTTTATTTCTACTAATACAATTCAGTAATCCGAGGTACTGAGTATTTGAGTCTGCTTCATGAAAACCCTAACACTTGCAAAATTTCATCCTTTACCTCCTGCTTTACATTACGGCTGAAGAAAATACTAGACTTGCCCGTGTTAATTTTTTGTCCCGAGGCTTGTTCGAAGATTGCTAAAATTTTCATAACTTGCATTGCTTCATTTCTAGTGGCGTGACGATATATGTAACTATCGTCCGTGAAAAATATGTGTGACACTGAAGACCCTTGCTACTTTGATTCCTTTTATCAAACCATGATTTTCATAGAACTTTATAATGGCTGATAATCCCTCTATGCACACTAGAAACAAATACGATGATAGGGGGTCGCGTTGTCGGTGGCCCTTTGCGAAATTATGTCTCCAAACTTCTTCCCAGAATGGATGATCTTGTATCGAGCTGTAGTTACACATTGCATAAAAAGATTAATAACTGAGCTATTAAATCCCAATTTGCTAAGCATAGCTCGGACATAACTCCACTCCACCCCGTCGTATGCTGTGCTCATGTCAAACTTCAAAGCCATCCATCCTTTTTTACCTTGAGTCTCGCGTTTCATGTAGTGGATAATCTCAAACGATATCATGATGTTGTCTGAAATTATGCGGCCTGGAATGAAAGCGCTCCGCTCTTCAAAGATGATATGATCAATCACTTTTTTTAAACGATTTGCTAGTACCTTAGAAGCTATCTTGGACCTGAAGTTGCAAAGAGATATTGGCCTAAAATCGACCATATATTGGGGATTTTTCTTTTAGGGATGCGAACAATATGGTACATAGCTAGTACCTTAGAAACTATCTTGGACCTGATGTTGCAAAGAGATATTGGCCTAAGATCGACCATATATTGGCGATTTTTCTTTTAGGGATGAGAACAATATGGTACATATACTAATTAAACTCACAACAATCTTGGATTTAATTTCTCACAACTACGTATTATTCAAAATTTATTATATAATTTAAATTATTTAGTTTTACCATAGTTCAATTCCCTATAATTACATAAAAATTTATTTACAATTTAACTTCTATAATTTTACTTGATTTCTTTGGGATTAGTGTATATAATTAAATAATATTTATGTACACTTTGTAGAAAAAAAAATTAGCGGTTTGCAGGTAAGAAATGGGAGCCGATTTTCATTTTATGTTGGTAACTAAAATTTATGGTACCCCGATATATCTTTAAATATTTTATCCCCGTTCTCGTTATTCCGTTCTCATTCACGATTCACGTACCCATAATAATCATCCAAACTCTTGATATCCTGGATCAAGTGTTTATTTGTTTGATGTGTATTCTGATATTGCAGGCCAGATGTTCGGTGAATGTCCAGCTCACCTGAATTCTCTTTACTACAAACTCTCTGTAACTTCATTTATAAATCTCCTGCTACATTATATGTAGTCGTTGCAGTTGAAAATGATTAGTCAGCTACTTCATTTATGATCTTATTTGTTGTTTCTTCTAACAAACTCTATCCTATTTGACCTCGGATTGCGTAATCATTTTCTCTTATTTTGCCTATGCTATCAGCTTACTCAGTTACTACTAATACTGGTGGTATATGACTACTGGACTACTCACAAGCGACACGCTAGGATTTATTAATACCTTGATATATTTACATGATTGGTTGCAAATAATTGTTCTGTTCTGTAACCATTTTTATGTAATGGACGCGTAAAATTTTGAACTGTTCAACAATTTAAGATCTCTGAGGTATAATTCCTTCATTGTTGGCTCTGAAATTTCTACAAGATGTCATAACATGATTGTGCATTTTAGATATTGTTTGCGATTCCTGTGATAAGTGTGTGGAGTTTTTAGGTGGTGGGGGAAATCACTTGGTATGTTATCTTCCGGAAAGGGTGACATCATCATGTACATCATCAATTTTCGAATGTATTAAGAAATCATAAGCTTCCATATCGACCATTCATATATAATCTTTCTACTTCTTCATAGTGGTCCACTCTCAATTATAGGCTTTGAACATCTTACTTGGCCAGTCCTAGAGATCTTCTAGATGGGAGCCAGATAGTGATGCAAATTTGATTTTTATTGTCCTGTTTCTTATTTTTTATCTATAGGGATAGGGGTGTATTCAATCTAGATTTTAAAGGATCGATAATTATCTATGAATTTTGAAAGATTTTTGTTGATTTTAATTCTACATGAATTTTAAGAGAGTTGATTAAGAGAGTTGATGGAAAATGTTGTAGAGTCTTGATGGTTTTAGTTAAATTTTTCTCAAATCCATCAAAATCTCAGAGAGATTTCAAAGGATAAAAAATGTACTAGCAAATTCATCAAAATCCACAAAATTATCAAATAAAAAAAACTCCATGAAATTTTGAATACTATCAGATTTTGATGGATTTTTTAAAATCCAAATTGAATACCATCAGATTTCAAAGAACTTTTTAAAATCTAAATTGAATACCCTCAAATTTGAAAATACTTTAAACAATCCTAGTTGAATACCATCAGATTTTAAAGGATTTTTCAAAATCCAAATTGAATAGCCCTGATTTCAAAAATCCTAAAAAATCCTTAAAATCTTGAATAAATACACCCCTCATAATCTCTAGCACCTCTAGGATTCAACTTTGCTCTCCAGCTACATTTTCCTTAAGAGTCTGGGTGCTCCAAGTATAAACACGAAAGATATTTAGTTGAACAATGGCAAACAAGAGCTCTCTAACACTCTATGAAAGAGTTAATCTTAGAAACAACAAATCCCTAGCACTAGAGCTTTTGCTCCTCTTTCTCCTCTTCTCGCTCCTCACTTATCGCTTTCTCTCACTAAAACAATATGGAATTCCTTCCATAGTTGCCTTTCTATGCGAGTCATTCTTCACTTGCATATGGATTCTCGTTATTAATATCAAATGGAATCAAATCGAATACATTGAATATCCGGATCGACTCTTGAAACAGTTAGTGTAGTGTATTATTATTTCTGAAAATCAGCATTATAGACATGCTAGCAACATAGTGTAGACCGAAGAGTGTGTAAGCATATGAGTGTGTGTTGCATTTATAGGAGAATGATTTTATTTTATGTATCAAGTAAAGAATATGCATCGACTGCTGATACTGTATGCAATTAAGATTATGCATCTTCTGGAATTTAGGAATTTTTGACGCTGAAAAATTTCTCAACAAGCATATTCATTTTTTATGGATTATCCTAATGCTTTGTATTTACCGGCTGTAGGAAAACTGAGCTACCAGCTGTGGACATGTTTATTACAACTGCTGACGCTGAACTAGAACCACCTATACTGACAATGAACACTGTATTGTCATTGTTAGCAGTTGATTATCCAGTTGAAAAATTAGCATGCTATTTGTCCGACGATGGTGCTTCACCTCTAACATATAACGCTCTTGTTGCAACCTCAAAATTCGCCAAGATATGGCTTCCTTTTTGTAAGAAATATGATATCAGCATGAGAGCTCCCTTTCGGTATTTTGCTACCTCCTCCATACCATCTCAAGATGATTCATTCGAGTTTCAACAGGAATGGAAAATGGTCAAGGTGAGTACATACACATATTCATTCTTCCTATAACTAATTTTAGTCATCTCTATGCTTCTGTTACACTTTTAACTGTCACTCTTACAGCAGAAACACATTTGTGCTAGAGGTGGCCGTTAATCTCATATGCACTGTTTTGTAGGATGAGTATGAAATGTTATGCCAAAAGATTGAAGATGCGTCAAAAACCTGTGCTCCTTGCAAAGATTACCCAAAGATGGACAAAAAGAACCATCCCGCCATAGTAAAGGTAGTGTACTGCTTATACGTAGATTCATCGTGACTACTAAATTGTGATTGCATATACGCACGTACCATATTTTAGAAAAACAATTAGCCAAATAATATATTAGTTACAATATATTAAAGCGACAAATTAGAATTAGAACACGTTTTAAACGATGACCGAATTATATTAACATTATTCTTTAATTTGTTTTTCTGACCAAGTCATGTATATATGACTATATGTTATATGCAGTGAACTTACTATTACTGACCTGGGTATTTGTATAAGCTTGTTATGTATAATAGTATAGTAGTAGTATATACTATGGATAGCATATGTAACAACTGGAGAAGAAGAATAAGCTAGCTTGAACATTATTCGGTTCAGTCCCCCTAAACTCTATTCGTGGTTCAGCCCCTGCTAGCTTCTGAATTTTTTTTACAGCTAGTTATATGTAGCAAACTTTTTAATAAATATAAACATATTGCAGATAATAACAGCGGAGGAAGGTGTTCCCCATCTGGTGTACATCTCAAGAGAGAAGCGTCCAAAGAAGGCACATCATTTTAAAGCTGGCGCTATGAATTCTCTGGTACATATGAAACCAAAACTCAGAGAAACATGTTTTGGGTTAATTTAACCAAAAAAGAGAATCAAACTTATTTTGGACTATATGCACACTGAACCAAATCATTTAGCAAATAAATTCTTCACTTTGTCTTATATTCAAATTTACACATGCACGGTCATGAAAAATTATTACATTTATCTTTCGTTTACACTCTCCTTTCCATTAGAGCAAATCCAATGCAATGCTGAAATTGATTTCATTTCTATCATTTGAAAACTAATGTTAGAGAACACAATTCCAAAGGAGTTCTGTTTGGATGAAAATATGCGTAGATGCATACTTGATTTTAAATTTGAAACCAAGGATGCATATATGTATCTAACAATATAACTAATTAATCATAAATGAAATGCATGTTGGTGGACTCTCTATAAAAGTTAGTAGAGACAGACAAAATTTAGTTTATTTGATTGTAAGATGCAAGTAGTATTGGAGTTTAAGTTTTACTTTAGCACCAAAAAACACTTTTTAGGATTGGACTCACTCTTAAGAATGATAAAGTTACTCAGTGAAATAGATAACTCACTAATATCGAATTAATATAAATCAGGATTTTATTTATTGTGAACTTCTAAAAAACTTTGAAATTTAGCAAATATTGTGCTTATTCATAAAAACATAATAATTGTGCTATTCTCGATTGAATTCTTTGCTATGGAAGTAGCTTTTGAAAATTGTATAATAATTTATGAAATGTGTTCTTGCTGCACAGACCAGAGTATCAGGATTGATGACAAATGCACCATTTTTACTAAACGTAGACTGTGATATGTATGTGAACAATCCAAAAGCTGTGCTCCATGCTATGTGTATGTTCCTTGGCGTCGACAATGAAAGAGATTGTGCATTTGTTCAATTCCCACAAATATTTTATGACGGCATAAAAGATGACCCTTTCGGAAACCAGTATGTTGTCCTGGTCAAAGTGAGTAATTGTTTGTTTTTATGATAATTAACTATTTTGTTCCGATTCAGTTTGTAGTTTGTAGTTTGCTTTGACAATTGATTATAAAATAAATTCGGAAAGTATAAATTTGTATGTGTATGTTATAGTTTGTAGGGCATGGCCTGGCAGGAATTCAAGGACCAATGTATGGGGGAACAAATTGTTTCCACAGAAGAAAAGTTATTTATGGGTTATCACCTAATCAACAAATTACCACTGGTATGTAAAATAGGTTGTTGGAGCCGGAGCCGCTACATGTTTCTAATTTTATTTTACAACCAATCTTGTTCCCTTATGCCATCTTTCTTTTTCAAGGCGAACTTAGTGATCTGGAACTGCAAAGAAAGTTTGGAAAATCAAGTAAGTTGAAGGAATCAGGTGCCCAGATTCTATCAGCGTCCTCCTCGTCTAAAGGTGCACTTTCGGGCTTTGTTGAAGCTGCACATCATGTTGCAGGTTGTGATTATGAACATGGTACCTGCTGGGGCACAGAGGTACTTCACCATTTTTCAACAAATTTCTACCTTTTTTTTGTCAGGCAACAAATTTCTACCTTGATATCATTAAAATTAATACTATGCTAAAAATATACATGTGAGGCATTGCATTTGATCATAGTCTCTTACAAAGAAACAAAATTTAAGGATGATTTATACAATTTTCGTATTATACTAAGCACTTTTTGTATCTAATGTTCTGGCTTAATTAACTTTCTTCTTTAACACTTGTTGTACTATCTTTATGTTCTGAAATTAATTAATTAGGTTGGATGGAAATATGGTTCCCAAGCAGAGGATCTCCTAACCGGTATTGGAATCCATAGTAAAGGATGGAGATCTATGTATTGCACGACTAACCCAGCATCATTTATGGGATGTGCTCCATCAACCGGACCTGATACGATGATCCAAACAAAGAGATGGGCCACGGGGCTTCTTGAAGTTTTACTCAGCTCGAACACCCCAATTTTAGCTACCATTAAAGGAAACCTTCAAATCAGGCAATGCCTTGCCTACATGTGGCTTTTGAGTTGGGGTTTAAGGTCAATCCCTGAGCTAGTCTACTCTCTTCTGCCTGCATATTGTATTATCACCGGCTCACACTTCTTGCCCAAGGTAAAGTTAATTATATCGCAACTGGTATTTTTATTTTCATTTGATAGCAAATGGTTCTTCTATTGAAAATATACACGTGACTTCCGTGAAAAAGCTCAGAATATTAATTTTCCATTTATGTTATAATTTTGCAGGCGAATGAGCCGGCTATTATCATTCCTGTCGCTGTTTTCTTAATTTATAATATACACACACTGTCCGAGTACCTTTCAGTTGGTTTATCTACTCGTGCATGGTGGAATAACCAAAGAATTGCGAGGATAAATTGCACGTCGTCATGGTTGTTTGCAATTTTTACCGTTTGTTTAAAACTCATCGGTTTATCAGAAAGCGCATTTGTACTTACAGCAAAGAATCCAACTACAAACGGTGACGAAGATATGAAGATCAAAGATTATGCCAAATTCACTTTTAATGAATCGCCAATTTTTGTACCGGGTACCACTATTCTGTTAGTTAACTTGACAGCTCTTGTGATTGGGATTGTAAGTTTCCTAACAACCACTCCCCACAACAATGAAGTCAGGATAGGAGAGCTGCTGTGTAGCTTATGGGTAGTGTTATATTTCTGGGTATTTCTGAAAGGATTGTTTGGGAAAGGGAAACATGGAATTCCATCAGCAACTATTCTCAAGGCTGGAGTATTGGCATTAATGTTCACTCACTTGTGCAAATGGTCAATGAAGGCTTGACACACCTCTTGAGGCACTATTTGATGGCTTTTGTGGGTTGTAAATTGTACTACAACTTTCTACCATTGATGTTTTGCAATGAAAGAACTGGTGTCCTGAAGAGGACCGAAAGCAATGAATGTTTTATATTTATTCACAAGGTTTATTTAAAATCTCCTCCAAATAAGAAATCAAAGAGTTCAAATTTTAGCCCTTTAAAAGTTTACAAGCTTTCTTTTTCGAATCTTGGTATCCAAAACATGCTCGTAAATCCTTAAAGTCACGCCCACGCCCACTAAACTTCTGAACAGCTCGGCTATTTCTCTTTATATTTTAAAAGGGGGGCTCGGAGGAGTCACCAACTTAATTTTAACCGTCAAAAAACATTATAAACAGCAAGAGTGCGTATCATATAAATGAAGAAAATTTCAAATAGCAACTTAAATGTGGAAAATCCGGAAGTTAGAGAGCTATGTACTTTCTCGTTTCTTGCTTCTGATCAGGGAAGTCTGATCATGGACTTCCAATTAATGTATGAGATAAATCTTCGTTGTTTGACTACTTATTTAATTCTAATTATTTAAAAAAAATCTTTATTTTGATTAATTTTTAAAAGTTAAATGTGAATAATGTGCAACATTAATTAAAAGAGTGCTTCTAAAAAATGTTTTTTTTGCAAGATATGTTATTATAAATCAATTCATTCGGTTACGTTCTTCAAAAAATATTTTAACTTAGAACAGTATTCTAAAAATTCTAATTTACATTTAGTTGTATTTTTTTCTTTTGACGAATAAAGTGAAAATTCATTAAAATATTGAACCCCAGCTGTGACAAATTCCTAAACTGTCAACTGCAATCTGATTGTGAAACAAAAATCGAGCTAACCAAATAGCTGTTTTGTTTTCAAATTGTTTAAAACGTAGAATATTCAAATTCTTGAAACTAAAAAGTATTATAATGACATCTCGAGTAATCCAACCTACATCAATTCCGAAACTAGTAGTTACACAATTGACTTTCACATAAGTATCATCTGTAGCCCATTGTTCAAAATTATCAGTTATATCAACTGATATTAGAGTAACAAAGACCCCTAAAATACGAACAATATTATGTTGTGAAAGATAAGCTTTTGCGATATCCATCACCGTCCCAGCTGAGCAAAACTGAACCGAAACCGAAAAACCGAACCGAGTAATTTCGGTGCGGTTTGGTTTGAATTTTTTTCAAAATTCCGGTTATTTCGGTTTTTCGGTTTGAACCGAAATAAAATCGGTTCAATTTTTCTCAATACCAGTTCGGTTAAAACCGAATTAACCGAATTATATAAATATATTTTTTTAATAATTTACATATAAGATATTTATTATAATTAGAATATTAATACTAATGTTATCTCTACCGTCGAGCAGTCATCACCATCTATTCCATCTTATACTACTTTATCACAACCTAAAACATCAAGTTACAATCCTAAATCTTTTTCGAACTCAGCAACCTAGCTACCTCCACCTGCAAATCCGCAATTTACTTTCAAAGTATTAAAGATTCTCGATCAGTTCATTCAATAAATAGGTATCATTGATTCTTCTTTTAACCTTTTCTTCTTTTAATTAGGTAGTAAGTCTTCGATTTTCAATTATTATTGTATGATTTCCAGAGACTTTTAAGTTCCGAGAAGTGTTAATTTATTTTTTGCTTGCAGGACGTGACCCTTCCATTACCAATTAAGCAGTTAATTTCATGTGGCCATTTGAATTAGTATATACAGTACTGCATAATTATTTTGCTGATATTTGAAGTTCAAGAACTGACGGCTTAAACTATTTTATTGTTATTTCTATTGATGGTCTCGGCACACTGCACAATTACTACTGACATTGATCTATTGCATCTTTATTTTTGTTGTTTGATGTGATTGATTTTTGATAATCCATAATTTGAACATTTAGGATTTTAAAATTTTCGGTTTTAGAAACCGAACCGAATAAACCAAAATAATTCGGTTCGGTTTTTCGGTCGGTTTATAAGTAACTTTAGTTCGGTTCAGTTTCAAAAAAAAATATTAATTCAGTGTTCGGTTATTTCGGTTCGGTTCGATTCGCGACCGAACCGAACGAATGCTCAGCCCTAGTCGATACAAGCCTTACCGATCACCAAAGATATCATATAAATCCTTCTCAGAGCGACTACCGAAACCGGCAACAAAGGACAGAAGTGTTAGAAAATGGAACCAACTTGAGTTACAACAGAGATTCGTGGGCATGAATATAAATTCATGACCATGAATTTTTTCTGGGATACAACAGAGATTCATGGGCATGAATATAAATTCATGGCTATGAATTCTTGCTGTTTTTTTTAACAATGACTTATAGTTGGAAGTTTGTTCCTTTCTAAGAGGACTCAAACTTTCATGTTTGGATCCAAGACATTTTCTTAGTGGAATCCATAAATAAATGGAGTTGTAATGGCTAGCTTGAAATGAGTTTGTGGTTGATTAAGTTGTAAAAACTTAAGTACCACATTGATATGGTAAATGTGAGTTGGTGGCTTTATATTGTATAACATGCAAGTGTAGTTCACAACTATTAAGGCATGTGGGTATACATGGGTGTTGTGTGGGCCTTACGCACACACACGCGCGCCACCGCCTCGCCTCGCCATGACATGACACGACTCGGGTGGAGTCGGGCCGAAGGGCGATTTGGGCGAATGTCTTGGCGTCTCGCGTATGCGAGGCGACCTGAGCGAGGGATTTTACTATTGTTTTAATTAAATAAATAGTGACTTAATATAATATTTTAATATAAATATTATGTGTTAGAATTTGTTAGTGGGCCTAGAATTTATGGGCCTGGTCTTGGTAAAATGGGCCTGAGTAACTGTTACATTCTAAAAAATATTGATATTGAAATATGGTTTAAGTAAAATATTTATGTTAATTAAAACTGATCAGTTACGTTTTTTTTGGGGTATTAAAAAGAAGAAAAACGTTTTTGATTGAAAGTGTGATAGACATTTGGAAAACCCGAGCAGCCTCCTCATCTCCTTTCTCTCTCTCTCTCTGAAAAATATACATACATACATTGGTTTTCCGAGAGACTAAGGTCTGATCGCCGTTGAGCACCGCGCTGATGTGAGCCCAGTGCTCTGTTGCTGTTTTATCGTGGGAGGGTTATTGCGGACTCTGAACACAGTAAGTGGGGGTAATAAACTCTTCAAGAACAATCTCTTCTTCTTGAAGGATTGGTGACTCAGCTGTGAAAGCTTAATTATGATTAGCTTTCTTTCTTGTCTTGTATTATTTAGCAGTTTCTGATTATTTTATATTTTCAACCTTCGTGGCTTGTTTTCATTATGGGTGATTTGCTTTGTTCTTGTTATTCGTTATATAACCGCCTCATTGTGTTAATTTAGTCATTGTACTATTGTTTTCCGAACAATCTTGAAGAGTTTATTTGTTATATAGATATTTAGTTGGTGAGACTCCTGTTGTTGTTGGTTCTGGTTCTGGAGTTATTGCGTCCACCATAGATTGGACCACGTACAGATTTTCACAACCTATTGATTTATCGGGCATGCCTGATAAATTCAGTGGGGGGGCTTCTTTTTCTCGCTGGCAGAAAAAGATGAAGCTCTGGTTAACTGTTAAGGGTCTATGGCCGGTGGTACAATATGATCCTCCTGTTGTGGATCAAGAAAAGCCTGAAACTATGACTGTTTATGCGCTATGGCCTGAGAAGGATGAGTTGGCTAGGGCTGCCATTCTAGCTGCTTTAGCGAACACTCTGTTTGATGTTTATTCATCAGATGCTTATAGTGCTAAGCAGTTGTGGGAGAAGCTGGACCAAACCCATAATACTGATTCTCAAGGCCTTGAGAAGTATTCTATGACGAGGTTTCTTGATTACAAGCTGGTGGATACCAAATCCATGACTGAGCAAGTACATGAGTTTGAGATGTTGGTACATGCTTTGGTTGAGTCTGGAATGGACTTACCTGAGAAGTTTAAGGCGATGGTTGTGATTGAAAAACTCCAAGTCTTGGGAGGAGTTTGCTCTCTCCCTAAAAAGACAGAAAGGAGAGATCACATAGACAAAACTTATTATGGACATCTCTGTGCAGGAACAGTACAAGTCCAAACAAGGACATGTGATGTCTGTTGAACTTGGGAGTAGTTCGAAGGTGAACGTAGTGACTATTAGGCAGAAAAGGAAATTTGTCAGTAAGAAGGATAACACTAAACGGAAAAATGACAAGAATAAGGCTAAGAAACCAAAGGCAAACAAACCTTCTTGGTCTTGTGGACAGGCTGGTCATTGGAGTAAAGACTGTCTAGTGAAGAAAGCAAAGAATGCTGGAGTGGTAGCTCAAGCAAACACTATGCTTGGACTTGCAACCACTAGTGGGCCTGTGGCTAACATGGTTGTTGGTGAGGTTGTTGCCTCTGACGCCAACGACGGGTATGTTAACTACAACCCCGAACTACTTTCCACTTATCTGTCTAATGAATGGTTGATTGATACTGGAGCTAATGTGCATATTTGTGCTGATATTACTATGTTTGTATCTTATCAACAGACTCATGGAGTGATAGTGACGATGGGAAATGCTAGTGCTGCTCAAGTGCTTGGAATAGGAAATGTGGACCTGAAGTTTGCTTCTGGGCAGATTCTATCTCTCACTAGAGTGCATCATGTTCCCTCTATTCGTAGAAATATTATTAGTGGAAGCAGTTTAGTTAAGAATGACTTTGAACTTTCTCTGAAATGTAATAAAGTAGTTATAACACATACTTGTACTTTTTATGGCAAGGTTTACTTTCTGACGGTTTATTTTTAATAAATGTGGAGCCTATTTTGGGCAGTTTTATTAATGATAGTGTTGCACCTTCTGTTAATTGTGTAAAATCATCTGATTTGTGGCACTTACGACTTGGTCATTTAAATTTTGGTGCTCTAAAGAATATGATGAATTTAGAGTTGATTCCAAAGCATGCCATTGATAAGAAAACTAAATGTCAAGTATGTGTGACTGCGAAATTAACAAGGAAACCATTTCATAATGTTGTTAGGGATTCTGACTTGTTAGATCTAGTACACACAGACATATGTGAATTTGGTGGTGTGTTGACTAAGGATCATTGTAGATATTTCATTACCTTTATAGATGATTGTAGTAGATATTGTTATGTTTATTTGCTTAAACATAAAGATGAAGCACTAGATAAATTCATTATGTTTAAAAATGAAGCTGAAACACAAACTGGCAAAGTACTTAAAAGGTTGAGGTCGGATAGAGGTGGTGAGTATACGAGTACCTCGTTTAATGAATTTTGCGCAAGCAATGGTATAGTTCATGAGGTGACTCCTCCATACACACCTGGGTCTAATGGGGTGGCAGAGCGAAAGAACAGAACTTTTAAAGATATGATTAACAGTATGCTGATTAATTCGGGGTTGCCTAAGTACATGTGGGGAGAGGCTCTGAATACGGCTTGCCATATTCTGAACAGAGTCCCTCTGAAATACATGGATAAGAATCCTTATGAATTATGGAGAAAGCGTAAAACTAGTTTGAATTATTTTCGTGTATGGGGGTGCCTTGCCAAGGTGCTTGTCCCTGAACATAAGAGAAAGAAACTAGGACCGAAAACTGTTGATTGTGTCTTTCTGGGCGATCTTGAAACCTCAATTGCTATGAGATTTTTGGTTTTAAAATCCGACATAGATGGTATTGTGGCGAATACGATAGTTGAGTTTCGTGATGCAACATTCTTTGAGGATTTGTTCCCTATGAAGACTGGTATACCACAAGGTAATTCTGATGATGATCCCACTCGTACATCGAGTTCCATTCCCGATCATGTGGAAAAGATGTCGAATGTGGGGGCGGATCCTGGTAGTAGCTCTACTCCTAACGAAGTAAAGGAACCAAGAAGGGGTAAGCGTGAAAGGGTAGTCAAGTACTTTGGAAGTGATTATATCACTTACAGTGTCGAGGACGAACCTTTAACTTTCCATCAGGCCATGGATTCTTCGGAGTCGAGGCACTGGAAAGGCGCTGTGAAGAGTGAGATGAACTCTATTATTTCTAACGGAACATGAGAGTTAGTCGATCTCCCTCCTCGGTGTTCTACTATAGGATGTAAATGGATTTTTAAGCGGAAGTTAAACCCTGATGGCTCAATAGATAAGTACAAGGCTAGGCTAGTTGATAAGGGCTTTAGGCAAAGAGAAGGAATTGACTATTTTGATACATACTCTCCTGTTGCTAGAATGACAACAATCAGATTGCTTATTACATTGGCTTCGGTATATGGTCTTATCATCCATCAGATGGATGTAAAGACAACTTTTCTTCATGGTAACCTTGAAGAAGAGATTTATATGGATCAGTCTGAGAGATTTGTTGTTTCTGGTAATGAGAGGAAAGTATGTAAGTTAGACAAATCCATTTATGGCCTAAAACAAGCTCCTATAGACTGATATAAGAAGTTTGATGAAACTGTTTTAAGCTTTGAGTTTTTAGTTAATGAAAGTGACAAGTGCGTCTACTATAAGGTTAGAGGAAATGAATGTATGATTGTGTGCTTATATGTGGATGATATTTTGTTGTTTGGAACCAATATTGAGAATATTAACGAGACAAAGAGTTTCTTGAAAAGGCACTTTGAGATGAAGGATATGGGTGAAGCTAGTGTGATTCTTGGGATCAAGTTGACTCGGTCAACTGATGAAATAACCTTGTCACAGTCTCATTATATAGAGAAATCTATACTTGAGAAGTATGGTCATTCAAATTTTAGAATCGCTAGTACTTCATTCGATTCTAAAGTTGGCCTTATCAAGAATAGTTCAGGTGTTCCTATGTCTCGGTTAAGGTATTCTCAGATTATTGGGAGTTTGCAATATCTTGCTAATGTGACTAGACCAAATACTTCTTATTATGTGTCTAAGTTAGCTAGATATACAAGTTGTCTGAAAAAGACTCATTGGAGGCACTGGATAGAGTTCTTAGATATCTCAAGGGAACAATTTTTCTTGGCTTGCATTATCAGAGATTTCCGGGGTAATCGAGGGGTACAGTGATGCAAGTTGGATAGCTAAGAAATCTGGTTCCAATGGAGTGACTGGATATGTGTTTACCCTTGTGGGTGGAGCAGTGTCCTGGAAGTCTTCTAGATAGACTTTGATTACTCAGTCTACTTTTGAGGCTGAGTTGTGTGCACTTGATGCCACGGGGACGGAGTCTGAATGGTTATATGGACTCATGAGTATGTTACCTGTAGTAAGCAAGCCACTTCCTGCCATTTCTATTCATTGTGATAGCCGTACAACTATCGACAAAGTCAGAAGTGTTAAGTATAATGCTAAAACAAAGAGACACATCCAAGTTAGACTTAAGTCTATAAGGGGTCTTGTGTATGATAGGATAATTGCTATAGAGTTCATAGGAACTCAGGATAATATAGCTGATCCTTTGACTAAGGGGCTTGAGTATGCTGTGGTCCTTAAGTCGAGGTTGGGGATGGGACTGATAACCCATCATGGTTCATCTACAGCGGGAACCGAATACACTTGAGAGGAGATCCCTCGAAGTGTATTCAATGTGGTAATAACAAGTTGTAAGGATAAATCAGTGATACCTTCACTATATATATAGATTGATACTTACGTATCTGTGTCTATTACCTGGAAACCTCAAAAGGTACTGAAACTGCTAGTATAGCAAGAGTTTTTTAGAACTCTAAATGGGGTCAAGTCTTAAGACGAGATGTTAGCAGTACATCTTTGGTGATGCCCAGCTAAGCGAATGTTATTGTGAGATCGCAATTAGAGGAAATGGTTATTCCTTGAAGCATTTGATGAACAGGATAGAGACACGACCAAAACGTCTTAAAGCCGTAGATCTGACCATAGCCTTTGACTTGTCGTCGTCTATGGAGTGTGGTTACAATACACGGATAAAGATTCAAGGTGAAATATTCCATCTATATCTGGTAGCCATCGAAGTAGAGGACTTAGGAGGGTTCAAACCCGGAAGGGTACCGACTCTGAAAAATAAGTCATGATAAAATTATATATGTATTTCTGTATGGATTTGTGGGGGATTGTTAGAAAATGGAACCAACTTGGGTTACAGCAGAGATTCATGGGCATGAATATAAATTCATGGCCATGAATTTTTTATGGGATACATCAGAGATTCATGGGCATGAATATAAATTCATGGCCATGAATTCTTGTTGGTCTTTTTTTAATAATGACTTATAGTTGGAAGTTTGTTCCTTTCTAAGAGGACTCAAACTTTCATGTTTGGATCTAAGACATTTTCTTAGTGGAATCCATAAATAAATGGAGTTGTAATGGCTAGCTTAAAATGGGTTTCTGGTTGATTAAGTTGTAAAAACTTAAGTACCACATTGATATGGTAAAAAAGAGTTGGTGGCTTTATATTGTATAACATGCAAGTGTAGGGCACAACTACTAAGGCATGTGGGTATGCATGGGTGTTATGTGGGCCTCGCGCACACACACGCGCGCCGCCGCCGCCTCGCCTCGCCATGACATGACACTACTCAGGTGGAGTCGGGTCGAAGGGCGATTTGGGCGAATGTCTCGGCATCTCGCGTATGCGAGGCGACCTGGGCGAGGGATTTTACTATTGTTTTAATTAAATAAATAGTGACTTAATATAATATTTTAATATAAATATTATGTGTTAGAATTTGTTAGTGGGCCTAGAATTTATGGGTCCGGGCTTGGTAAATTGGGCCTGTCTAACTGTTACATTCTAAAAAATATTCATATTGAAATATGGTTTAAGTAAAATATTTATGTTAATTAAAAATGATCAGTTACGTTTTTTTGGGGTATTAAAAAGAAGAAAAACGTGTTTGATTAAAAGTGTAATAGACATCTGGAAAACCTGAGCAGCCTCCTCATCTCCCTTCTCTCTCTCTCTCTGAAAAATATACATACATACATACATAGGTTTTCCGGGCGACTGAGGTCTGATCTCGTTGAGCATCGCGCTGCTGTGAGTCTGGTGTTCTGTTGCTGTTTTATCCTGGGAGGGTTATTGCGGACTCTGAACACAGTAAGTGGGGGCAATAAACTCTTCAAGAACAACCTCTTCCTCTTGAGGGATTGGTGACTCAGCTGTGAAAGCTTCATTACGATAAGCTTTCTTTCTTGTCTTGTATTATTTAGCAGTTTTTGATTATTTTATGTTTTCAACCTTCGTGGCATGTTTTCGTTATTGGTGATTTGCCTCTTTCTTGTTATTCATTATATAACTGCCTCATTGTGTTAATTTAGTCTTTTTACTATTATTTTCCGAACAAGAAGAACATCACGACATAAAAGACTAACATTCCAAAAAGATGGGTACGACTAACAATCTTGATAACAAGGTACTCGACAAGATCTCACCCGAAAGGGATTAGATCTTGGTTTTATTGAAAAAAATAATAGATAAATAAAAGAGGAGATGGAAGAGCGAAAGAGGCTTGATCGATTGATGGATGAAGGTTGAAGAATGGAAAAGTGGTGGCTAGAACTCTAATTTCGGGGGGTCGACTCTCAAAACCCCAAAATAGTTGTATTTTTTTAAGTTTGAATAAATAGTACAATTTTATTTTTGTCGAGATGAATAATGTTGTTATGGATTAAAAACTAGGGTATATTAATTCAGTACTTACTACTAGGGTTCGTGAGTTTCGAGACTTGATTTGACTGCTCTTGTGTCTCGTGACTCGATCTGCCTTAACAAGATCCCTACGTACCTTGCTGATTGTCAAGCATCAAGTCAAAAAATGAAGTTCTGATTGGTGGGGGTGAGACCCCTTATATAGGTATTGGGAGTCCTTGAATTGGACTAGATCTAGGAGACTTGGTGGGTAAGTCTCAGAATTATAATGGACTTTGGAGTCCTAGGAAGTAGGAAACTGATTCATTATCCTATTAGGTCTCTTGGAGGCTAATCTACAAGGATTTATATCCTCACCGAGATTCATCTTAACAGCTGATTTCTCCCTTATTTAATTAATTAGAAAATTAATTAATATTCAGGGTTTTGGGCCCTTTCTAATGGTCTTAGTTGTCAGCCCAATTCTGGTATAATTAATGCGATTTTAATCATGCAAATTGGTTTATTTTATTCCCTATCAAATGTGTATTACATAGTTTTATCTCGAGGTCAGTATCCTTATTTTTGAATTTTCTCTTTTTTATTTTATATTGAAGTTCTAAAATTATTAATTCATGTAATTCGTAATTATTTACATTTTAATTTTATTTTGAAAAAATTATTACTTATAAGTTATGATTTATAAAACACATTATCAACTTATAACTAACATATAAATAACATATTTACTCGTGTGCTTACTAAATTTATATAAAATGTTGTTAAAGGGAATCGAACCTAAACTGATCCATTAATTCTCGCATTCAATACCACACTGCCATTTTTGTCATTTATGCTTTTAATCAACCACTTAGTGTTTAACTACAAGTAAAATTTAAATTTCTTATTGCAATTCATGAAATAACCTTTTTGGTAATATTTTTCCTTTTCTTATATATATATATATAACTTTGATCAATATGTAACATATAAATATAGATAAATTAAGACATAACATATTTTAGTAAATAATGTAATATATATGTCTTTAAGTAATTCCCTTATTAAAATATACGATATCTTATATAAGAATTAATTAACAATGTCAAATGTTATGTTCACACTTACACGAAATATAAATAAATAAAATTTATAAAGCGTATTTATTCAATAAAGATTATTTTGTTAGAAAGTATATGCACTATAATTTTAAATAAATAGAATTTTTAATTTTAGTCTTTGATCAAAATCAAGTAAGTTAAAAATTATGAGATAAATGAAGAAGAGTTAAGTGTATCTACGATTCATAAATTTATTCAATTTTTTATTCATACCAACATATTTACAGCTTATTTTTAACGTAGCATAAAAAATTACTCGATTTAGAAAAAACATATAAATTGACCATTTTTAAAAATGTATCAGAGCTTGAATGAGCTAAAATAATTTTTTCAATTAGCGGATTTAGAAAGTTTGTTTACTGGATCATCGAGCATGTTATATCAATGAAATAAGGTGTATGTATCATCCCACTTCCACATGAATTAAGATGTTAGAGACCTTTGTAATGAAAAGTCAATATATAATGTATATCAAAATTGCTAACTTGGTTTATAAATTTGACCTAATTTTTGAAAAATACTCAGTATTTGGTCTGAATTATTGCACGATCGGGTAAAACTAAATGTGTAGTACTCAACCAACCTTTTCTTTTCATATTCTAGTTTGTTAAAACAAAACTAGCTCTATAGCCCGTGCAATGCACGGGCATGTTCTCTGATGCGTGAATTGATGTTGTTTTGATTGTAATTATCGATGATATATTCATGTTGTTTCATGATGGATTGATTAACTAAATATCTCTCTTTATGAAATTGAGATCGATGTCGTACTCAACGTGTTTTTTCTCAAAATGAATTGAATATATGGCAATGAAATCGAAATATACGATCAAAATATTATACAAATGCACCGAGTATTACAAAGCAAAGTCGTCAAATCGTGTGTTTGATTCGTCAAATTTTGACCAGAAAATTGTCGATTTTGATCGAAAAGGGAAAAAAATGTTATATTCTCCGATTTTGCTCTATAATATTGTTTGGTTGCCTTCTAGCAATTTATCGGCGAAATTATCGATTTCTATAAAACTGCAGTAATCTTATAACTCTTAATTATATCTCTGAAAAAACTTTAAATTGGTTAATGCAAGAAAAATGATTCACCTTATTATTGTAAAATATTAATGTAACCGTAATAAACTTGATATTTTAATATTTTATTATACATATTCAAAATCTTCAAACCAGTCTTAGTTTATATTCAATTTGGACATATAATAAGAATATCAACTTTATTATAAACTCCCTCATAACCCACTATTTTGTTCATATACAAAGAGAATATCTATTATATTTCTTGGGTTTAATACTTGATACACTAACATTGTCATTTTCAGATTAACTAACATATTAAATTAATTTACTGAAAATAAATTTATTTATTTTATATAAAGTCTTCAAAAAAAAAGAATTTAGTATATATACATGCAAATATTATTAAATTTTAGATATCTAATTATAGGTTGTTAATATTAAATTATAATTGGTAACATATATAAAATTATTAATACTAATGAGTTAGGTGTAATTAATATATTAAATATGACAATTATTTATATTTCTTAATAAGGAGTAATAATGACTTAAGTGTAATTAATATATGGTATTAAATTTGACAATAATTTGTATTTATTATTGAGGGGTAAATTAGTAATTTGGAATAAATTGTCTCACCTAACCCCCTATTTGCTCTATTATATATATAATAGATACGCATGAATATCAAAATTTAAACTATGTATAAATGTTTTTAATAATGATAAATTCTTAAAGATCGCATTTTATTTTCTAATTTAGATTACATACAAAATCAGTCTCCAGAAATTTAAACGATTACTAAATAATTGAAGTACTTATATTTTTTGATAATTTTATCGAATTTAGAAAAGTTGGCACGGAAAGACAATATATATGATTATTGAATCAGTATATGAAAAAAAGGTTGAAATCCTTCGTGAACAAAATGGACAACGATTAAAATAACGCTAGAATAGTCTCTATACTACAAAGCAATATGTGATCTGACAACACCACTATCACACAAGATGACATATCCTAAACTACATATCCCGTGCATAAATAGTACATATGCTTATATTTGCTAACTAGACAATGTCGCAAATAATTTAATAACATTATACTAACACTTCAACACAAGAAATTTTAGATTGGACTTATTAGACATCTTTAACTTCATATGCAACAAGTTTTATCAGTTTACACTCATATATATTGGAACTAGGCAAATTATAAAGAACAACATGCTCGCAAGGGTTGCCTCAGTTGGTTAAAGAGGGGATAATTATCCTCTAGGTCACAAGTTCGAATCCCACGAGATGAGAACTTATGATTATGCCTCTTGAATCTGAGCCTCTCGTTTAAGTGCGGTTTATCTTGGTTCACGTGATTTGCAGGCTATTGCATGAGCCCGTGGAGATTATCCAGTGCACGACCGAAGGATAGCGACTGCGGGTTCCCTACGATAAAAAAAGAAAAAAAGAACAACATATATTTGTTATCACCATAGGCGTCAAAGCTTGAAAAAGAAAGAAAAAGAATAAATGTACACAATAAATCACCACTTAAACGTCTAAATAATCATTGAGCTTGAATTAGTTCGAGTACTATTTTTTGTACAATTTAATTAAATTATTAGGGATTGTATAATTTGTTTTTTAACCGAAAGAATTAAAATTTTCAAAATAATATACGCATTCTAATATATTACTAGAAACGGCCTGTGTCTCGCACGAGTTAGTATGCTAGATTTTTTTAAGATGACCCAAATGGGCCCTAAGTAAGTTGACTGCTAGCTTAAAAAAGTCATAATGTAACAAAATTATAATGGAACAGTAAATCTTCAGTGAGAATGGTATAATCAAATAAGCTTGAAAATTTTAATAACGCAGTCCCACTATGTAAAGTAAAACATGTTTATCTAGCATATCAAGGTACAAAGAAAATGAATCTGGCCATCCGCTATACTATACTCGTTTCCTAGTGATGGATACAGAATTTTATCAGTGTGTCAAATATTTAAGACATAAACCTAAAAAAAATCTGATAATATAAATAATAAAAAGTACTTGAAAGTTATTACGATTGTCCTTGACAAGTTTTCATATTTTTATATACATAGATAATATTATAACGACTCACATATTTTTATATTATTTAAATACGTAATTATTGGATAATTAAGTAAACAAAATATGTGTATTGGTTCTGCCAGCTGTGTGTTGTCTTATTATTATTTATATGTGTGATTATTGGTGTATAGGGATTATTTGTATCATTAATTATTGAGTCATATTATTTTTGTTTCTCTTTTAAAAGTGGTTTTATTGAAGATTTATTTTCATAAATAGTTGGATTATCTCTAATTTTTTTTTATGATTTTATAATTTCAATAATTATTTTTGGGATTTTATAAAAAATTAGAAATCAATATTTCAGTAATTGTTTAGCCCTAAATGATTTTCTGATTACGTTTATGTGTAAATTAACATTTAATTCCAAAATGCTTCAAAAATTATGAAACCCATATTTTATTAAGTTTGGAATATTTCGAGAATTTTAAAATTATTTCGAAAATTTTTCCGATTAAATCCACCGGCACGTTTGTTCGTTAAATGCGGGTGTGAGTTGCGATTCAAAAATGGTTTAAAAATTATGGAAAATTTATTTTATTAGTTTTCAAATATTACGAGAATTTTAGAATTATTTTGGTAATTGTTCGAATTTTATTTGCACGCATCTTTGTTCGATAAATTATAAATTTCAGGACAGATCAGGTCTGCAATTGGGAATTCAGGACACGCGGTTGATTTTTAGCTCTTATATTGCTACGTGTTGGCTACAGTTTGGTTAAAAAGAACATATAAACACATATATAGACTCAACCCTGTATCTCACCTCCCCTCTCCACCTCTCGATCTCTAGTCTCGCTCTCTCTTATCTTCTATCTCTGTTATTTTCTCTATTTTCTCTCTGTTCCATCTCCCTCGATACCCTCTTCCCCCACTGTTTCCCGGATTCTCTCCCCTATTCCCCGGTTTAGTCGAACTTGTTCCGACAATTTCCCGCCGTACCTTGGTACTTTCCGGTCGCTATAGTATTTTCTCCCTGTTTGTACGCTGTGTTATTGCGTCTGTGTGTATGCGTTTTCTATGTGCGTGTGTAAGTGTGTGTGAGTGTAGTGGCGCATGGCGCGTGTGGTTGTGTCAAGATGTTGATGTTTCAGCTGTGTATGGTATTTCTAGTTATGTGATTATTAATTTAAATTTTTATTTTTTGCAGAGAAATTATTTGATTAATTTCGTGATATAGATGGATTTCATGCGGGAAATTATAAAAGATAATTGGTGGAATTCGTGTTAGAAACCCGAATTAATCGGGTACCCGCGAATTTTGTCATCGTCGGCGATGAGCCTCGGCGAGCCGACGGTGGACGGTGATGATTAATTCTGAATCCTACATTTATAAAATAGTTCACAAAATTATTTTCGAAACGAAAAATATTTAGTTAGTAATATTGTGACTTGGAATGATTGCTTGATTGATTTGGTTGGGATTATGACATCGATTATATTTCGACGGGCATGCCGATAATCAGAGGAGTTGTTGCCCGATTTTCGAGAAATATTAAATTCGAAAATACGGGGACATATCCAGTGATTATCAAGATTACTAGTCGAACGTATACAACTATATATTTATAAGTATTTTGCAGAACTTACTTGCGAGTCATGATAAATATTTTGTAAAATAGTTGACAACACTATTTTACGAAACGATGGGTATATGTTTTTTTCCGAAAAAGATTATCAAACCCAGTTTTGAGCACGTGGACCCTAATTGTTCAGTGTATTATAATAGTACATATAATTTCAAGTCGGGATGTGATATCATTCGGGTAGAATTGATAGCGAGGATATGTCAAGCACAGTTGATCGTCTAACATAGGGTATTTTGACTTTGTAGGTCCTAGTCGAAAGACCCGAGAATTGACGTTGGACTAAAGATAGCCTAGTGATCATTCGATAAGCTCAGCAAGGTTCCAATCGAAGGCCTGAGTGTTGAAGTCAGATCCAGGATAATCTAATAGTTAGGCGACAAAGCCTGAGCGTTCAAGTCGGTCCAAGGCCAATCAATAATAGTTGTAAAGCTCTGCAAGGCAAGTACCCCTGACCATATATTTTATGGTTCAATAATATATGAATAAAGGTTGATTTAAATTTCGTACCAGAACAAAACGTTTTAAGTTATGTATCCCCTGTGTTTAAAAATGTTTTGTTAACTTATGTTTTTGGAAAAGGAACTTCTGAAAATGCCTATCTCTAAATTGTGAATAAATTGGAAAGGTTTTGGAAAGTGTGCTGTGATAGAACTGTTTTAAAAAGAGATAGGTATAAGTGGTTTGAAAACTGGATAAAATAGATCAGATAATTGGATGAGCGTGCGCAAGGGCCGTAACAGCCAGGAAGATGGCGTAAGAGGCTAAGTTGGTTGCACACCCTATTTAAACCACTTAGTCCAGCGTGACAGAGACCTAGCTAGTCTCTGAGTTCCGGGACAAATTTTATGGGATGGCAGATGGAGGCGTCCGATGATGATAGCATGGTCAGCTGTCTCATCATTGATCATCCAAATGTATATGAGCGATATTTGGTGGTTCCCGTAACGTAACAAATGATTTCGGGTCCCTGTAACGGGACAAATGGTTTTGTGGTTCCTGTAATGGAACAGATGATTTGAAAACGAAAATAGCATGCTAAAGTTGGACTCTGGTAATTGCACAGCACACGACTGATGTTATTATTTTACAGAGCATGCTAGTTGTTGATATCCAGCTTATACCTATTTTACTTGTTTTTCGTAAACGAGTTATGATTTCCGTTCCTATAATTGTCTATCATAAACTGTTTTACTTGTTATTCATATAGTGGTACTGCTGAGCAATTGATTACTCACCCTTGCAAAATGTTTTGTATATATCTTCATTGCAGATGCCTAGAAGACCTTTCCATTGTAGTCAGGGCAGAGTTCCAGTTCCTTCCGTACCAGGCACCTCTAAGGTAGTCATGTCAGACCAGATGTGGTCTGTTGAGTTGCTGTATTAAGTTAGTGTTTTAGATTTTTTAAATAAGTTTGGTTCTGTAATAGTTGTAGCCTAAATCTACTTAAACCTGGCAAAGATTTTTGGAAGAAAGGGGTCGTGTTTATGTACTAATATTGAATTGGATTATATTATGTTTGTTCATATTGTTGTTGGTGATGTCAACTCCCGACCCCGGGTTTAAGCCATCACAGGTTGGTATCAGAGCTACAGGTTTAAGTCCCTGATTTAGGTTAGGAGTAGAGTCGAAAGAGTGTAGGAAAGTTTATATAAAGGTGTGAGTCAGCAACTCTTATAGAGGAGCGAGTCTAAGAATTCAGTCGAGGGTTTCAAAAGCGTAACCTCGGTGAGTTCAGATCGTATGATAGTACTCGGTGGCTGCTATGACATCCAAGTCTTGTAGTGTATGTGGAATATTACTGTTGTTCATATCTTGAACCCTTAAACGCATTTCTTGAGATGCATTTTGTTCCCAGAGTAATTGTTTACTATCTAATAAGTTGCTTGTTTTTCTGTAAGAAAGTCAAAACTCGAAGTAAACAACTAAAGGTTGTGTCGATTCATCATGATCCATATTCTCCTCCCTACCTATAAATTTTCTATTTCAACCTTGTTTCTTACCTCAGTAATTCTATCAATTGATTGGGGCGGACAATGTATATGATTTGACTATTTGTCTGTGTGACAAAGGGTCTGGTGGGACGCCACCGAATTATGCGTTATAAACTGTATGGTACTAAGATTGGCCATCTTATGTACTTCTATGGTTGCTCTCAGTCATATTTATATATCATCTTCACCTTTCCTTCCTATGCAATTGATTCCTTGATTTTGAAATTCCACTAGATATTCCATGACAATGAATTCAATAGTAACCTCTGTAGTTAGACAGTCCTATTTATTGGAAGTAAATAAAAGTTAAATGTCAGTAGGAATAAAGTTCTATATCAGATTGCCATTTCAGAATAATGGCAGCAGGGAGGATTCAAGATTCAATGGGAAGATTGCAGCCTTATAAAAATTAATTCAGTGATGGATGAGTCACTTGCAGGTGGTAGGAATCGCCCTTAGAGGAATGGATTGGTTGTCCCAATATAAGGCAAACATTAACTGTAAGGAAAAGAAGGTTATGATGTTTACATAGGATAACATCAGGGTAAATTATCAAGGACAAAGGCAGGAGAAAGATTTTCTCTTGATATTGAAGGTAAAGAAACTGTTTAGACAAGGATGTGAGGCTTACTTAGCCACATAGTAGACACTGAGAAAGAAGCACTTAACCTAGACAAGATTCCAATTGCCAGGGAATTTCCGAACATCTTTTCAGACGAGTTACCAGGATTGCCACCAGATCGTGAGATTGAGTTTTCTATTGATTTAGTACCCATAGACGAACCATAGTCAAGAGCTCCATACTATAAATCCCCATTAGGAAAGAAGGGATTAGTTCAGCAACTCCAAGAATTGTTGGATAAGGGAGTGATCAGACCCGATGTATACCTGTGGGTTGCCCCGGTGTTGCTTATGGAGAAGAAGGATGAAAGTATTAGATTATGTATCAATTATCAGAAATTTAATGAACAGAGTGTATAAGAAGTACTTGTATAAGTGTAATTGTACTTATTGATAACATCCTCATCTATTCAAGGACTAAGGAAGACCAGGCCGAACACCTGGAGATTTCCCTAAGAAGGTTGAGAAAGCAGCAACTGTATTCTAAGTTTTAAAGTAATAATTTTGGTTAGAATTGATTACGGACTACGATTGTTCTATTAATTACCACCCAGGCAAAACCAATATAGTGATCGATGCCTTGAGCAGAAAGGAAAGATTGAATGCGATCAGGATTGCTGAAGAATTAGAAAGGGAATTGGAGAAGTTAGAAATTGAAGTTCGAGTACCAGGAGGTAATAAGGAGCAATTGTATGAGATCACTTTTTAGTCAGAATTGATGGAAGGAATCAAGAAATGCCAAGAAGAGGTCATGAATCAAGGATTGGACAGTTTGACTGGAGAAGAAATTGGTACTCAAAAAGGGATGTCAAATGTATGTTTAGGTTTTCCTCGAAAATATGGATTCCCAATGCGACTGAGCTGAAGAATGAAATTTTGCGAGAAGCCATAACTCCAAGTTTTCTATTCACCCTAGAAGCACTAAAATGTACCGAGATCCGAGGAAGAACTTTTGGTGGCCAGGAATGAAAAAAAGGAATAGGTGGTTGGGTTAGTAAATGTCACACTTTCTAAATAGTAAAGGTAGAACATTAAAGGTCAAGTGGATTATTACATCCCTTAGAGATACCACAGTGGAAATGGGAAGAAATTGCAATGGATTTTATAGTGGGATTACCAAAGACCAAATCGAATCATGATGTTATTTGGGATGAGTATTAATAGATTAACGAAATCTGCACATTTACTTCCGATCAATGAAAAGTATTCTTTGGATAAGCTAGTCAAGTTGTATAAAGAATCAACATGAACTTAAAAATAAATACACACTTTCATGAGTCATAGACTTTAATGTCTCAACAAGTTTAATCAAAAGATTAGCAAGATTTTTTATAATCTCAAAACCTTTTATCATCTCTGATATAAACATTAAAACTTTTAAGAGAATGCTCAAAGAATAACAATTCAGTACTTGAAAATCCAATTGGATAAATTTCGGCAAGTCGGGTTAATTTACTTTTATCAAAAGCAGCAAATCGAATTGAAGTATTAAAGAAAGACATGCACATCAATAATTCCTTACTTACCTCACCGATTTTCAAGTTCTTGCAAGTGCAGATCAATGACACATAGAAAAACTTCAACTAAAAAATGATGAAAATTTGTTTTTTGTGGGCTCTTACCTCTAACCATCTTTCTTCCCGGGACAACGTAATTTGGCTTTGTGTTTGAAACTTCAACTCCATATTTGACCAGAACAAAAGTGACTTTGTCCATATGAAAATTTCATCCTTCTTCTCACATCTTTTGTAAACTAGTCTTAGTTTTGTCAATCACGGTCATAACATTTATAATGTCCTGATCATCCATTTACAGTGCCACATTCAGCTCATTTGTTATCCCAAATATAGCAACCATCAAGTATGCGATAAACACAAAATCAAATAACAACAACTAGTGGGTGATAGATTGTGCCATGTTGAAGTCAATTGTATTAGAAACTTCTGCAATAGCATCAAGTGACTCAAATATTATGGAATATAAATCAAGCACATTCCATATTCTTTTAAAATGAGAACCCCAATGAGTGTCACATTGTCTACCTAAACCACGTTCTTAATTGATATCACTTCCTCTTTCGAGTTCGCCTATTCACAATGCTTCAACAACTCGGACAACTATTGATGCCTTTAATAGCTTACGATATGCACTCACAACTTCTTCTGTTTGCTTTTATAAAATACTAGCAATGCTTCCCTTTTATTTTTTGAACAGTTTCATAGCGGCCGTTGCACTATTATGCGAACTCATGTGTTTGCTTACATGAACTCCGATTGTCCCTAATCTATTCCAACATTTAAAGCCTTCACTAAAAAATCATCACCACCAGTCGTATTTTTATATTTAATGTTAGGCACATGACATGTCTACTCCATCATAACAAGGCTACTCAAGTGACAATGTCACTTTACATGGAAAAATGAATTCTACCATTTGGATTAGTGATAGGTTTCAATGCAAATGTCTTATTAACTTTTCTAGATAGCTCAAATGTTATAAGAGCTTAGGGATTTCTATGCAACATGTTTGTAAATAATAGTCATAAAATAAGTCAATTTGGTAGTAGTTCAATTAAGACTGTTCAAGTAACAAAATGTAGAAAGAAGACTTTTGAAGTCATTAAGTTGCAAAAAATTTCTCTATTATGCTGGACTAGGTTTTACTTCCAAGACTAAAAGAAGCATGAATAGAATTGGCAGCATATGAGCTAATGGCCCTAGGAAGTTATGTAATAAATGTGGTTCTGCTGGTCACCTTTCTCATACTTGTAGAAATGTTAAAGTAGACAATGCTAAGAATGCTTATGTGCATAACATGCATAACATGCCAAAATCTTCTAAGGATAATAACCCTGTTTGCATGCCATTTGTAGTTTCTTTCATGAACACTTATCTTGATTCCATATACTCACATAGTACATCTCATAATCATGATAAGCATGCTTATAAGAACACTAGTAGATCAAAGATTGTGATCCCTCCTAAAGCTAGGAATGTGGCACCTGCCACCAAGTCGAGGAGAAAGCATGTTGGTGCTTCTACAAGTGACAAGGAATCAATTAATGATAAATAAAATAATGTTTAGCCTGTGAATTCTGTTAAGAAAAATGCTAAATATTCAAATGCTCATAAGTCTGCCGGACCAAAATTAGTTTGGGTACCAAAGAAAACTTAATACCCTTTGTTTACAGGACGTTAAGAAGAAGAAGGTCATGTAGATTATGGACAGTGGATGTTCAAGGCATATGACTGGAGATATAGCCTTGCTATCAAAGGTGGTTGAGAAAGCTGGCCCGATGGTTAATTTTGGAGATGACAACAAATGTTATATGACGAAATATGGTTATTTAAAATTTGGTAATGTCATCATTGATAAAATCTCTCTGGTTGAAAGTCTTATGCATAATCTCCTCAGTATCAGTCAAATTTGTGACAAAGGATGTGAAACATTGTTTAATAAGAAGATGTGTTTCATCTCTAATTAGGAAAATGAGAAGCTTACTCTCAATGGAGTGAGAAAGGGTGATTTGTTCATCGATGGCAGGAATTTTGCTGAAGATGGTCAAGTAATGTGTTTCTACAGTAGAGCTTCTCCGGATGAAAGTTGGTTAAGAGGGAATTGATGAGGGGTCTACCCGAGATGGAATTCAGTCCTGATGGACTCTATGAAGCATGTGAGAAAGGAAAGTTAAAGAGAGCATCACACAAGTAGAAGACAATGACTGACATCACCGAACCACTAAAACTCCTTCATATGGATTTGTTTGGCCCTGTTAACGTCATGTTTATATCAAGAAAGAAATATGGCTCAGTGATTGTTGATGACTATTCCAGATATTTATGTGTGTTATTCATACATTCAAACGATGAAGTAACTGATATGATTATTGATCACATAAAAAATTGAGTTAGAAGCTGAAGTGCCTGTTTGTACTATCTGATTAGATAATGGAAGAGAATTCAGAAATGCAAAATTGAATAATTTTTGTACCGAGAAGGGCATCTCAAGATATTTTCCAGCACCAAGGACACCACAACATAATGAAGCGGTTGAAAGGAAGAATCGAACATTAGTCAAAACTACAGTGACTATGCTTAATAAAGCCAATCTTCCGACCTACTTCTGGGCTGAAGTAGTTAACACTCACTACACCATAGATGGCCTATAGAAACCCTAAAAATATGTTGCTATATGGCACAAATCCATTACAATAGGGTCTCTGGCAACATTTTTTGAAAAATTAGGCGTAACATATGGTCTCGTTGCCATAAGGGTTTATGGCAACGAATTTAGGACCATATTGCAACAGAGTAAAAAAGTTGCAAATTCAGTTTATAGCAACGTTTTTACATTTATAGAAATGAATACAAAAATATTGTAATACATTAGGCTTTCTATGGCAACATTATTTTGCAACCTTTTTTGTGGTCATTGGTGCAATACATGAACTTATGCAACATATTTTAAGTTAATTGCAACATATTTTAAGTGTATTGGAATATTATTTATTAAAAAAATTGAAGTATATGGCAACCATTTTACCCTCTACTGCAACACAATTTTTTTTTAAAAAAATTAGGCATGACCTTTAGATTTCGTTAACAACCACCAAATTTAATTGGTATATCCACAAGACAATTTAACAATCTACGCAAAGAAGTCTAAACTCTGCCAACTTACAAACCAAGTCTAAAAAAAATAAAAAAGTCTCAATAGAAAACAACAAAGTCAAAGTTTACACATCATCTTAAGATAATTACACATAGACCAAAATATTCCTAGTTAATCATTTTCAAAAATCAGGTATACAGCTTCTTCCTCTCCACTTTTCGGAGTCTCATCTCTATCATCGGCACAAGCGACATCTAACAATTCTTTTACATAGATAAACTATGACCAATTCTCCTCTTCACTGTTACCGCCAATTTTGCTGCATCACCCTCGACAAACATCATATACATTATACTTCAACTCAAGTTCCCACAATCATTATGCTCTGCTCAAAATTTTATGGACTGTAGAATTTGACAAATAAAAATGTAAAATTTTTTAGTGACATTAAGAACATCATCCTGAACCATTCTTATGTTAAACTCTTGGAAATTTTGAATATTTAGGTATATAAATATCACTGCAAAATTGCGCAGATTTTGAATTCTTATGTGCCAAATTGTATGCAAAAACTTGGAGGGAGGTGGTGCTAAATATAGATATGCGCATAAGGTAAATAAGGGGATAGTTACAAGTACATGTTTCTATTATCGTAACATTCCCGCTATTGTAAGACGATTCCCAATATCTGCATCACTGTAAGAGAATAGCAGCAATACCCATTTTTTTATGTAAGCTAGAATCGCTATTTCTGTCAAGTGAAACTATGTATAAGAAGCTTATGAAGTGTATTTATTTACACCCATGACTAACAACTATTTTCAAAAAATTTCAATAACTATAAAGACGATGTTGAATGTTTCATGTTTTCTGTAAACACTATCCTGTTTGCAAGTTGAAAAGACATTAGAATTTTCTTATGTTCATTAATTAATCAAACACTAAATTTTCCACTCAACAGTCTAAAGTGGATACTTGATAAACGGATTTCTAATGTGTAAAAGTTAAAACAGTTTATAGGGATCACAATTAAAACCAAACATCTGATTAATTGTATATTCATAAATCAAGTATATGAAGATAGATGCAAAATTACCCCCATAGGAAGGAATGGAAGAGCTCAAACAAAAGTAGTAGTGAAAAAGGACGCCGTGTCTAAACTGGTAGAATGGATGAGCAGAAGGTGCCATGGAGGGGGAGAAGGGACAACAATTCACTCTCAAATCCGGAGCAAGTCATAGTAGTAAGGTATTGCGTCTCCGACAAAAGAACTTTATTGAATTTATAGACAACTGACAAAGACTAATACCAGCCATTAAAGAAAATATTACAAAGAATCCAACTACAGAATTTCCCATTTAAACATAAATAAGCAAAAATAAGCCTCAAGTTTGATAAGAGAAATTGGGACTATACCTCATTTGTAATAGAATTCAAATAGTTGTTAGCAACTAAGGCGCCTTTTAACATTATCAGTTATGAACAATATATATTCATAAATTTCCTTTGATTTGGTATAAGCACTTGACAGTTGTAGATCAGCAGTATGAACGAAAACTATCAATCATCCTGTACAGAGAGAATGAGATGCCCAAGTTTTGTTCTGAGTTCATACAATAGGAAATTGAGAAGTGTACAGTTTTAATTTCATACAATTGATAGTCAAGTATATTTCCAGAGGGTTTAAACTTGATCCCCGAATCCTTCAAGATCACGATAAAGTAGCACAGTTTGTGGTAGTACTTGTAGTGCAATCATACAAAGATTTAGAGTAGAAAGCACTTGAAAAATTATTATCTTTAAAACACTGACCAATTTACATTTTTTAAATTGCATGCACAATTACTATATTTTTCTCATATTATTTCACCAAAATGAATAAGCAATTTCTAAATCTACTATTAACCTTACTGAAACAGACAACCAAATGACCATACAATTTCTGAATTTCATAACATGTTTTCTTAAATATCACAACCCATATATTAACATTTGGAACTAGAATTAAATACAAAGTAGAAATATCACAACCCATATATCATAAAAAAGTTAGATATGAACTAAACCCCACAACATACCTTTAACTTGTGAAGGGAGAAACGAAAGCCCACGCCACTGAGCTATTAATATCTCCGATTCAAATTTTTAGGCAACTACAAAACTCAAACCTCATATTAATTTAAATAAAAAACTAATTAAATGGCCTAAATTAGAAAATAGAACCCTAAAATTGAAAATCTGTAATAAGAACCCCAACTGAAATTTTGTGAGAAGAACCCTAAATTGAATCAAAAGCATGGAACTTGTTGTGAGAAAATGAACAAACCGAAATTGAATCCAACACTAGAGGTAGAATAATTGATAGATTGATAACTTGCAGTGAGTAAAAACATCTAAACAGATCATTTTAGCTTGAGTTTTCTTCGATTGTGTGTGTTTTGGTTCTTTGATTCTTGCGTATGTTTATTTATGTTTTGTATGTCTGAGTGTGTGTATCATTTAGCGTTTTTTAGTGTTTTTTGTTTTTATTTCATAAGCCGGGAAAAGTTTTCCACCAAGCCCGCTTGAAATTTTCAGATTGTCCACCTAGATTTTGGGCCCAAATTTTTAATCTATTGTAACGGTTATGTAATGCATTGCAATAGCATGAATTTTGTAACAACCTCCAAATTTTGTTGATTCAATTGTAATGTTTTTAAAATCCCTTGCAATAGACATGAAATCATCTTTCAATAGCAATGTTTTTTAGATAATTTTAAGAAATTTGGTTGTGAAAGCCAATCTATGGTATAGTGATTGCATGCTATACTCAAAACGGAACCCTGATTAACAAGATGTACGAGAAGACACCTTATAATTTAATGGCCAACAAGAAATAATCACTGAAATACTTTCACGTGTTTGGAGGAAAGTGCTTCGTGCTTAAGGATGATGAGCATCTTGCAAGTTTGATGCTAAGTCTGAAGAAGGTATCTTTCTGGGCTATTCTCTAGAGTCGAAAGCGTACATGGTATATGTGATTAGTGATAAAAAAAGTTGTGAAGAGACTTAATGTAACTTTTGATGATGCCAAACTCCTAAGTATTTAAAAGGAAGATAGTTCAGATAATCTTGATGTAGATCTTTTTGATGATGAAGACAAACCTGAGGTTGTTCCAGATGGTATTGATAATAGAAATGATCCTGATAATGATCATATTTTGATTCAAACTCTGATGGTCCAGATGATAGTGGAGACAATGCAAATACAGAAGAGCAAAGTCACACTATTTTTATGACAAGTCCTTAAGTGTCAGATTTTGGAGATGAAGGTGGCAACAACTCAGGGGGAGTAGAACAAGAAGTGGAACAAGGACCCCCTCGTTAGAATGATCAGAATGCAGAATATAATGAATCATCAAGAGCTAATTTTCCTAAAACAACCAGATGGAATAAATCTCATACTTCTAATTTGATCATTAGCAATGCAGATGTTCATACTAAAAGAGCTACAATGAGTGAATGTCTTTATTCCAGGTTTTTATCTCAAATAGAACCAAAGAAAGTAGATGAAACTCTTGGAGATCTAGATTAGATGATTACTATGTACGAGGAACTCAATCAGTTTGAAAGATAAAAAGTGTGGAACTTTGTACCCAGGCCTAAAGATAAATATGTGATTGACACTAAGTGGGTTTTCAGAAACAAGCTTGATGTAGGTGGGATTTTTAGAAGAAACAAGATGAGAATGGTTGCTAAGGGATATTCTCAAGAAGAATGGATTGACTATGATGAAACCTTCGCACTAGTTGCTAGACTTGAAGCCATCATGATGTTTTTAACATTTGCAGCATATTCAAAATTCAAGGTATATCAGATGGATGTGAAAAGTTCTTTCTAGAATGGTGAGTCTGAAGAAGAGGTCTACGTAGAGTAACCTCCTGGCTTCATAGATCCTGAGTTAGAAGATTTTTTATATTAACTCTTCAAGGCTCTTTATGGTCTTAAGCAAGAGCCAAGAACATGGTATGACACTCTCTCAGAATTTATTCTTGAAAATGGATTCACTAGAGGTGTCATAGATGATACTCTGTTTCATAAATAACATAAAATGATATCATACTTGTGCAAGTCTATATTGATGACATTATATTTGGATCTACGAATTGTAAACTTTTTGCAAGGATTTTTAAGCTTATGAAGAGTAGGTATGAGATGAGTATGATGGGTGAGTTAAATTTCTTCCTTGGACTTCAAGTGAGCCAGAAGCCATATGGTTTTTTCATTTGTCAAATGAAGTACATCAGAGATCTTCTGAAATTCAACACCCGTAAAGACTCTGATGGCAACTGCCACAAAACTTGATCAAGATAAGTCTAGTAAGAAGGTGGATATCACTAACTACCGAGGCATGATTGGGTCACTGCTCTACCTGACTGCCAGTCATCCCGATATCATGTTTGTAACATGCTTGTATGCATGATTCCAAGCTGATTCGAAGCCACTTGATGAAGCTACATTATCTTCATTATCTTTCCTCAAAGGATCAAACTGCAGACATTTTCTTGAAGCCACTTGATGAAGCTACCTTCAACAAGTTGGTTAGTGAACGTGGCATGTTGAATTTGTCCAACTAATTGGAAATCAACAAATGTAATTTGATACGGGTAAACTTTACAACCCCTATGATGATGGTGTGAGGGGAATGTAAGTTTACATATTTATTATCATTATATTTTTCCATGTTCGTAAACTTTTAAAGCTGACTGATTCCCATGCTTTTCATGATATATGCTAGTTGAGAAGTAAGTTAGAGTTTTTGGAGAAATATATAAGTTGTTTGAATGTTTTCATGCTATATGTTGTATATGATACAAACACTTATGGTTATGATATTTAGGAACTTTGGAAGTTTGTGATCATCAATCCTCAGTGGTTTTACGAATGGACTATGAGCCCATCGAACCCCATAGGTTCTGACATAAGTCATAGAACCAAACACTTCTCAAACAACATTCCTTACCTTACTCTGATATATTCACCATATTTTACTCTGATACACCTAATTTTTCTTAAGATATTAACTTGGTGTCAAACAAATTACCACTTGGTATTAGATTTTTGTTGAGAAAGAGGGAGATAGTGCCAAGAAGCACCACATAAGGAAGGATTGGTCAAACCTACAGCTCTATCTCTCACAAAGTAGTGGAATATCTAAATCTCGAGACATTAGTAAGCCCATATGTATTCTCTTAAAAGAATATGGAGCTGAAAAGGCATATAAACAGTTACTAGGTGTATTCTCTCGACAGAATGTAATCTATTGAAATTTGCATATCAACCAGGGCATCTAAATGAGAGTCACTACCCCTTGATATAAATTTTTCCAATATACATGTGAGATTCACACACAAGGAAGGTATTGATGAAACAATTGTTGTTAAACCATATCAAGGTCACTAATAATAGTTGGATCTCAATCCTTAGGTCCTTGCCTTAAAAGCCTTATACTCTGATCTTTGGATTAGGGGAATGATCTTATATCTATGTTATATATTTCTATGGATTGGTTTACGATTCTGGATCTTAGTGATTCATCGAATCTGATAAGTCTTCACAAACTTCAGAAGAAGTTTTTGATCCCTAATAGCATATCATTGATCATTGATTATCTCTCCAGAATTCAAATATGGCAATGATTTTGACTTTAGTAAAAATTGCAATTTGTAAATGAGGACACAAATATTATCTGACGAGTTTAAGAGGTATACTTCTTCATGGAAGTTGAGGGTGTTAGTATTTGTACACTAGAGACAACACTATGATATTTTAGTTTAAGAAAAATGGATTATTAATGTTTATGTTCTACATATTATTCCTTTTATAATTCGTTAATTCTTAATTCACTGCAGTATAAATGTTAGATTAATAAATGTCATTGAAAATGATATGCAATTCTATTTCTCTAAATAAGTGACTTAAAAATGAGATTATGAGAATAGTATCAATATTCCTCAAGGTCCCTAGTCAAGTATTATTATTAAGGGACAATAATAATGCATTAAGACTGGTGTGTTTATGACTAATGATCATATCTCATTGATCATAGGTATAGTGATACTAAAGTAAAAAACACAAGCATATGTAGATGTACATGGTGTTGGACAGACCCGATGTGAGATTCTACATGTATGTTGTGTCATAAGTAATTCTCACAGTGATAATGATGTAATGGTCCTTAGACCTGAAGTCATTATATTTCTATACAAGAATTAATATAAATTGATTCTACTAAAACTTATTCTTGACCGGGAAATGATAAAAGTGTTAGTTATACCTTATTTCTAAGATATACTGAAGTGAATCAGACTTTACTCTTTGTCTGATATTTAGCTGAAAGCACACACTTACACTCCATATGAATGATGAAAATTACTGTGGTGATCAATGTTGTTTCAGATGAACAGTTTAAGTGTCAGTTGCATAAATTCCGAGGACAAGTTCTGATGATTAAGTTCTGAGGAAACCATATCAGTATTTGTGTGAAGAATTACAGAAATAAACATTCACTTTCTAAGTACATAAGCCATATTCTGATGACCTTTAAATTCTGATAGTAATCAAGTTCTAATGCTTACGTGACAGTATTTATTTTCTTGATTTATTTTTGGTCAATACTTGAACGGTTCTATTTTATCAGAATATTGGTTTAAGTGAGATAAAGACAGTTATAATCATTTGTTTAGTGGGAACAGTTTTTTTTTGAAAAACTGCATGTGCATAGTAATCATTACTTATTTCCCGTGCCCATTAACTTTTGTCTTAACTACTGCATGGCTGACAGGTGTAAAGTCTGTTCCATTTCTCAATAACTGCTGTCAAGTGGAGCGTATAAGTAAAAGAGATAAAAGATTTTAAAATCTTTTACTTATATTTCTTTATATACTCTCTCTCTTTTTCTTATTTCCTCATATTCACTGACGGTTTTCTATACAGACATTTTATCAAACACCTTTCAAGCACTCTAAATACTCACTCATTTTCAATGGCACCAAAGGATCTAATCTTTAATGGAGCTAAGTTTGTACCAAACAACTACGCTGCCATTCTCACTAAGAGTGAAGCTCCTTCGGAACTTCATTTTATTCAGGATTTCTTATCTCATAGTGAAATTGGGTTCGCTTTGACACAACCATCCAGTTTATCGGAACTCAAGTTCTGACGTTCTGGCGAACGGGACTTTATGATGATGGTGGTCAGGATAGGACTCCAAGCATCGTGTTTACAGCAAAGGAGGTGGAGTACGTTGTAACTCCGGCAACAGTTCGAAAAGCTCTACACCTACCTGAAAACTGTCAATTCAGTTCTGCTGTGGAGGAGACCTTGCTACAGCAAATGATGGCTAATCTAGGGTATGAAAAGGGTTTGGCTAAGCTGGGTCAACTCAAATGCCCACATATTCAAATGGAATGGAGCTTCTTCTTCGATTGCATCACGAAGACGTTTGCCAACAAGTGCTCAAATTTTGATGCCATTCCTATTCTGACACAACAAATTGGGTATGCACTTCTAAACCAGTCTCATTTTGATTATGCAAAGACTGTGTTATGTTTTATAGGAGATAGGATGCATTAGGACATGAATGTAGTTTACTTTGCTAGGTTCTGTCAGTTAATCTACAGTTACTGTACATCATATGAACCACAACTAGCAAGTGATTACATAGAACCTTTTAGGTTAGCTAAGAGGGCTTTTACTGATCTCTTAACTGCTGATAACAAGAAGGAAGTTTTTAGACCCCTTAGAATTCCTTTATCAGTAAAGCAAGCTCTGGTAAATGCTAATTCTGATACCTATTCATTGCTATATCCTGATGTCCAACCCACCAACACACAACAGCCATCAGAACCCACCACTAACCAACTACAACCATCAACACATAATCAAGTGAAGCCGTCTTCTTCTAGAGCAAAGAGGACTAAGATAGTACCTCAGGCACAGCAGAAAATAAGAAAGATGATTTTAAGAGATGAGTCTGATGATGAGGCACAAGCTCAACCGTTAAAACCTGTTGCTGAAGTAGCTGAGAAGGTCTCTTCTCAGAAAGCTCAAAAATTGGGAGTTCTAGGCCTCTAAAAAGGCATAGAAAGCTAAAATTTGATGATCAAGCTCCTAGAGTCTCTCCACAAGCTAAGAGACTTAAAAAGCAAAGAGCAAGGAGGGCTATAGAATCATCAATCTCTGAAGAAGGAATGGAAGCAGCATCTCTAGAAGAGGGTCAGGAATCTCTGATCCCAGAAGAATCTACTGTAGTTGAATCTCTTCCAAGTGCTGAGCCAGAGAATACTCTAATGCCTACACCTCCTGTGTCTCCAATACACTCTCCCGTACATGCTGATAACTCAGGCACAAGTGCTGAAATTGATATCAACAACTTGGATGTGCCGAAGGTCTTGTATCTGGAAGCTCCACTTACTCAGCAAACTCCACCAACAACTCCACTGCTAGATGTTGATGTCAATGCAGATGAATCTTCTATTGCTTCACATACAATCATTCTATCACAAGATGCTGATACTGAAGATTCTACAAGTTCTGTTGAAGTAAATGCTGAAAATACTGGTAAAGCTGCTACAAATGTAAATGCTGATACAGCTAGTCCTTCAGGACATGCACAACAGTTGATAAAGCTGATTTGATTAAGAAGTTTGTGAGAGAGGATGCACCAGTACCTTGGAGTGAAACCTCCAGAGGAAGAGAATGGATCAAGGAGTGGAACAAAGTTGATTTTGTTCCTACTGCAAATGTCCTTGCTGTACACCTGGCTCAAGCTGATGAGATGCTGATGAATGATGATTTCAAAGCACAGCTCAGAGTTACTGCATTGAGTACAAGGAACCTTCAAGGTCAATACTCAAGGTCAACACTCAATAACTCAAGCCAAGGTGGAAAAAATTCAAGAAACACTGATTGAGCATACCATGAATGTCAGATTGGACAAGAAAAGGTTTTTTAAGCCAACCTTTGACCGCATTGAGTATATAGAAAAGACTCAAGAAAAGCAGATTCCTGATCTACTTCCTTAGCCGCTGCTTTCTCATCATCTGAAGCTGGCCTGTGAGCTCTCTGTTTCTTTCTTTTCTTTGAAGGTGTAGATTCCTTGGGAGTTTCAGCATAAGACATTCTTCAAAGCCTTTTGAGAAGCTTAGATCCCCCAATTCCAGTATCCTTCTGAGAAGAGACCTTCTCAGCTTCTTGTATAACAGGTTCTGATATAGGATCCTGTTCCTCACTATCTGACTCATCTCTTAGAACAAACTTCCTTCTCTTCTGAGTTGTCTGAGGTACAGTCTTTGTCCTCTTGGGCTTGGAAGATGAAGGCTTCACAGTATGTGCTGATGATGAAGGTTGAGTAGATTGAGGTGTATTTGTGGTATGTTCTGATGATTGTTGAGTTGTCTGGGTGGTGGTGGTGGGTTGTACATCAGGGTAAACAGATCTGTAGGTTAGAGGATCAGTATTTACCAAGATCTGTTTTACAGACTGAGGTATCTGTAACGGTCTAACCACCTGTTTCTTAAGGTCAGCATTTACCAAGTCATTAAAAGCACATTTTGCAAGTTTAAAAGGTGGAAATAAAGAACTGGCTGGTTGGGGTTCATTAGCACAACAAAAGGTATATATAAGCTGACAGAATCTAGCAAAGTAAACAACATTTCTATCCTCTGTCATCCTATCCCCAATAAAGCCTAGCACAACACTTGCAAAATCAAAATGAGTTTGGTGATTAGAATGACATCAAAGTTGGAACACTTATTTCCAAATGCTTTAGTGATGCAGTCGAAGAAAAAGCTCCATTCCTTTCTGATATGTGCTCGTTTCAACTGTCCAAGCTTGGCCAAACTTTTCTCATACCCCAAATTGGCCATGAGCTGCTGTAGAACTGGTTCCTCCGGTGTTGAGAAAATGCAGCCTTCTGGTAAGTGTAGAGCTTTACGAACTGCTCCAGAAGTTACCACATGCTCAACATCATTGACTTCGAAAATAATACTTGGAGTACCAGTAGCACCACCATTGTCAAAATGCCCAGTCCGCCAAAACGTCAGAACTTGTTGGTTGGAAATGACTTGAGGTTGGGTCAATGCATACCCAATTTCACTGTGTGCTAGAAGATCTTGCACAAAGTGTAACTCAGATGGAGCTTCATCATGATTTAAGATTGCAGCATAGTTGTTGGGAATGAACTTGGCTCCATCTATGATCAAATCCTTAGGTGCCATTAGAAAAATTGAGAATTAAGGTTGCCTGTAAGGTGTTTGATAAAATGTCTGTATGAAAAACAACGTCAGGAGATGAGAGAGAATAGAAGTAAAGAAAGATAAAGTGTGAAAGTAAATAAAAGATTTTACAATCTTCTCTCTCTTTTACTTATACACGGTATAAAAAGTAACCGTTGGACACCTGTCAGACATGCAGCAGTAAAGAATAATTGATGGGCACGGGAAAACAGTAATCATTACTTATCACATGCAGTTTTTCAAGGAAAAATCGTTCCACTTACCAAGTAATCCCATTAATCAAGGTAATTCAGTTTTAATTTAAAATTTAAACTGTTCCCACTTATTAAATCATTTTTACTACGAAACCAATATTCTGTAAAAATACATCAGGTGAGAGAATGACCAAAAGAAATAAATCAAGGAATCATGTACTGCCACGTCGGAATCAGAACTTGATTTGTATCAGTAATAAAATGGTCATCAGAATATGGATAAATCAGGATTTAAAAATGTATCAGAATTTCAAACAACTCAGAGATAATATCTTGCAAAAATATAAAAATTCCATTAATATATTAAGAGAATACATTCATGAAATTGAAATGACAGCACAAGATTACAAGAGTGTCCTAAGCTACAAAGCCTATTTCTTCTTCCTACTCTCTACAAACAGAACAGTGAGATGAATGATTCGCTCTTACTGTCGAAGAGCTTCCAGCCGTGCTTCTTCCAATCGCTCAACATGGCGATGGTAATCCATATAAAAGAACAAGAGGTCTGTCAGAACCTCTTGGGGAACAGAGTCCCAAACATTATCAGGAATAGAAGTAACATGCCATTCCTGCTGCCACTCTGGACAGCTCATGGTGAGAGAGAAGGTATCATAGTTTAGAGCTAAGTTGTAGTTCACCATGATTGTGATGAGAGAGAAATAGATGAGAGTAAGAGCTTGAGAGTTTGAGAGAAAATGGGAGCAAATGATAGAAAATGAGAGATGTACTGACTGGAGTGATTGTTGGTTTATATAGGCAATGGAATGCCAGGAGACGCGAGTAAAATTTAATACGGACAGGTAGAAATACTTCTACCTAGTCTCCCTAGACTAAGGAGAATAAAAACAGCCATTGGAAGTGTAAAACAGGGTTTAATGCGCACAAGAAACAAGTAAATATTATTGTGCATGGACGTGTACCACTAACCCTAATTGTATTGACTGTTAATATTCCACCCAAACATATTCTGATTTATAATAAGACTGTTTCAGATTTTAACCACAAATAAGTCAAGTAAAGAATCAGAATTTAATATCAGCACTTAGACTTATATCAGAACTTAACAGTCATCAGAACATGATTTCTTAACTCGAAAAGTTGAATGGCTATTTCTGTAATTCTTCACACAAATTCTGATTTCAGTTCTTCAGAACTTAATCATCAGAACTTCCATCAGAACCTATCCTCAGAATTTATGTAATCTGACGCATAAACTGTTCATCGAAAACAACATTGATCGCCACAGTAAATTTCATCATTCATATGGAGTGTAAGTGTGTGCATTAAGCTAAATATCAGACAAAGAGTAAAGTCTGATTCACTTCAGTACATCTTAGAAATAAGGCATAACTAAGAACTTTACTTAAAATCTGTCATTATTCTGAAGCCTGCTATTGAATGAGTTCATGTATGAGTCCACCTCAACTGTTTTGTACTTATTTTATGCATCTTTTGAAATTCCATTTTACAGTGGCTTCTCAGTGTAAGTGAGTCACGGCTGCTTATCAGAATTTATGCTATTATCAGAGTATTTCTCCAGTAATCATAGAGTGTGAAAAGTCACCAAGAAAAATAATTATCTGCTTTTCTAATGCATATTACTTAATACCAGCAATGCACTTGGGTCGTCCCTTCCACATTTTTACTCTAGATCACAAAGGAGTACCTGATTTTTATTTCCTTTTTTTTATAAGTGAGGTTTATCAGCACTTAGTACATTCAGCAGATTTACTAACATTAGAACTTAACAGATGAGAAGTATTATTCTAGTTTTGGACTTAGTAATAAGATAGACAAAGTAAACGTGACTAAACTCAATATCAGAATTTGCTTGTGTCAATAGATTTCCATATAAAAATTACTTCTAACATGGGATCTCTAGTATGTTAAAGACTACTAGGTCAGCATCTAGCACAGTTATCCTCATAGGATTGAATAGTCACAGAAACAGTCATTTCACTATCAAAGTTTAGAAATTCACATCAGACAACAATCAGTACTTAATCAATTTTCAATTAGGCACAGAATACACAAAGAGAGTAATATCTGTAAATACTGATCATAAAGTCTGATGTAATCAGAACAAAACTAAATAGATTTAGAGAAAGAACCTGAAACCATTCCAAGTTCATTTACCAATCTTGTAAAAGTAGCTTCACACAGTGGTTTTGTGAAGATATCTGCTAGTTGTTGATCTGTTGGAAAAAAGTGCAATTCTTCTGTACCTTCATCCATATGTTCCCGTATGAAGTGGTACCTTATGATGATATGTTTTGTCATTGAGTGTTGAACTAGATTACCTGTCATTGCAATAACACTTTGATTATCACAGTAAATAGGGATTTTAAAATATGTTAACCCATAATCCAGTAACTGATTCTTCATCCAAAGAATCTGTGCACAACAGCTTCCTGCAGCAATGTATTCTGCTTCTGCAGTTGATGTGGAAATTGACTTTTGTTTCTTGTTAAACCAAGAAACCAATCTGCCTCCAAGAAATTGGCAGCTTCCACTTGTGCTCTTCCTGTCAATTTTGCAACCTGCAAAATCTGCATCTGAGTAACCTATTAGTTTAAATTCTAATTCTCTGGGATACCACAATCCCAGATCAGCTGTTCCCTTAAGATATTTGAATATTCTTTTTACAGCTGTTAAGTGAGGTTCTCTTGGATCTGCTTGAAATCTTGCACAAAGACAGGTAGCATACATGATATCAGGTCTACTAGCAGTTAGATAGAGTAGAGAGCCAATCATACCTCTGTAATCAGTAATATCTACTGATTTACCAGTATCCTTATTCAGTTTTGTTGCAGTGGCCATGGGAGTGGATGCACTTGAACAATCTTGCATTCCAAATTTCTTCAGCAAGTTTCTGGTGTACTTGGTTTGATAAATAAAAGTGCCTTCTTAATTCTGCTTGACTTGAAGGCCCATAAAATAGCTAAGTTCTCCCATCACACTCATTTGATATCTTGACTGCATCAGTTTGGCAAACTTTTTGCAAAGTCTTTCATTTGTGGAACCAAAGATGATATCATCAACATAAATCTGAACCAGAAGTAAGTCCTTTCCATGGTTGAGGTATAACAGTGTTTTGTATATAGTTCCTCTGTTAAATCCACTTTCCAGAAGAAACTGAGCTAAAGTCTCATAACATGCTCTAGGAGCTTGCTTAAGGCCATAAAGTGCTTTATCAAGCCTGTAGACATGATTTGAATAATTGGGATCGACAAAGCCTTGAGGTTGTTCAACATATACTTCCTCCTCCAATTCTTCATTGAGAAAAGCACTTTTCACATCCATTTGAAAGACAGTAAACTTTTTGTGAGCAGCATAAGCCAAAAATATCCTTATGGCTTCCAATCTAGCAACTGGTGCAAATGTTTCATCATAATCAATTCCCTCCTGTTGAGAATATTATTTTACAACCAACCTTGCTTTATTCCTTGTAATTATGCCATCACTATCAGTTTTGTTTCTGAATACCCACTTTGTACCAACAACAGATCTGTTTTTTGGTCTTGGCACTAGGGTCCAGACTTTGTTTCTTTCAAATTCATTTAACTCTTCCTGCTTTGCTTGCACCCAATTAGCATCTTGAAGAGCTTCTTCCACTTTCTTTGGTTCAGTCTGAGAAAAAAAAGAATTGTAAAGACATTTACTTGAAGTAGCTGTTCTAGTTCTGACACCTGCATCAGGATTTCCAATTATTAAGTCAGGTGTATGTGATTTAGTCCACTTCCTTGTAGAAGGAAGGTTTTCTCTAGAACTGGATGCTCCCCCATGATCCATGCCATCTTCATCAACATCTTCTGATGCTCCCCCTGAAACTATGCTTTCTGAGTTAGATCCTTCAGCATTTAAATTTTCAGAATTATCAGAACTTGGCTTATCAGAACTTGATGAATCAGAACTTGAAGAGCCAGTTGTATGTTCTGATGCTTCTTGAGATATGGTTGCATCTTTAGTATGCTCCCCCTGCACAGGTGCATCTTCCTTTGGCGTAGTCACCACAATTTCAATAACATCAGAGCTTAATCCATCAGAGTTTGCAATATCAGGATTTAGACTGTCAGGATTTTCAGTATCAGAATTTAAGTCTTCATTTTCAAATCTCAGCTGATCATGATCATTGAAATCTTCAAGTCCGGTAATTTTCTTATCATCAAAGGAGACATTGATAGATTCCATGACCACCCTTGTTCTCAAGTTAAATACTCTGAAGGCTTTTGTGGAAAGTGGATATCCAACAAAGATTCCTTCATCAGCTTTTAGATCAAATTTTGATAGCTGTTCAGGATGAGTCTTAAGAACAAAACACTTGCATCCAAATATATGAAAATATTTCAGATTTGGCTTCTTTTTCTTCACCATCTCATATGGTGTCTTTCCATGCTTGTTAATGAGTGTTGTATTTTGAGTAAAACAAGCAGTCTGCACAGCTTCAGCCCATAAATAGGTTGGAAGCTTTGCTTCATCAAGCATAGTTCGTGCAGCTTCAATAAGAGTTCTATTCTTTCTTTCAACAACTCCATTTTGCTGTGGAGTTCTAGGAGCAGAAAATTCCTGCTTGATTCCATGGTTTTTGCAGAAGTCTTTCATTATCAAATTCTTGAACTCAGTGCCATTATCACTTCTTATAATCTTCACAGAATCTTTGACCAATTTATCCAGTTGCCTGACATGATCAATCAAGATAGATGCAGTTTCACTTTTTGTGTGCAAGAAATACACCCATGTGTATCTGGTGAACTCATCCACTATGACCATAGAATATTTCTTCTTTGCAATAGAGATGACATTTACAGGACCAAATAGATCAACATGTAGTAGGTGATAAGGCTCAAGAATTGATGATTCAGTCTTGCTCTTGAATGAAGATTTCCTTTGTTTAGCCTTCTGACAAGAATCACAAAGGCCATCAGGAGCAAATACTGACTTTGGTAGTCCTCTCACAAGATATTTCTTGACAAATTCATTTATATTGTTGAAATTTAAATGAGAGAGTTTCTTGTGCTAGTTCCAGCTTTCTTCAATTGATGATCTACTAATCAGACAGACTACAGAACCATCAGTACTTGTTAAAAGCTTGGCTTCATAAATGTTACCACGCCTGTATCCTTTCAGAACAACTTTGCCTGGAGATTTACTTACAACTTCACAGTGTTCTTCAAAGAAATCCACATGATAACCTCTGTCACAGATTTGACTAACACTCAATAGATTGTGTTTAAGTCCTGAGACTAGAGTTACTTCTTTATTGATGACATTCCCAAGATTGATATTGCCATATCCCAATATTTTTCCAATGTTGCCATCTCCATAAGAAACACTTGGGTCAGCCTTCTCCATAAAGTCTGATAGCAGGGCTTTATTTCCAGTCATATGTCCTGAACATCCACTGTCCAGAACTAGGATGTTTTTCCTGTTGCCCTGCAATCATAAAGACCACTAATGATTAGTTTTAAGGACCCAGACTTGCTTGGATCATTTGGCCTTATTAATTTTGTTAACATTTGCAGCGGATTTAGCATTAGAGTTTATGCTCACATTTTTCTTATCAGAATTTACACTATCAGACTTTGAATCAGAACTTACACTAGAAGGAACAATGCTAACTTTCTTTAAAGAAGGTTTTATTTGATAATAATCATAGTACAGACTATGATATTCCTTACAAGTATAAATGGAATACCATAAACTACCACAATGAAAACAAGGATTTTGTGGCTTATATCTAACAGACTGACTCTTAACTCCTGACTTTGAAGGTAAGGAGTTTATGTTCTTATTCTTCCTGCAAAAAGAAGCCAGATGGTTAGAACTTCCACAGTTATGACACGTTTTTCTAGGAGCATCAGGAACAGGCTTATAAACATTGCTTTTATTCACACCTTCCTTTCCATTCCTATTTTTCCTAGGTGATTTTACCTTGTTTGTATTCTTAACATCTTTCAGCTTATGCTTAAGCAGCTTCTTTGTCATTAAGCCTATGTTTACTTCAGTTATCTTTTCCTGTTTTAGTTTGTCAGAAGTTAATTCCTTTTTAACTTCTGATTTCTCAATATCAGACTTTACAGCTACAAACTTAACAGGTTTTAACTTTGGCTTTTGTTTAACAACTATAGGCTTAATATCTACAGTTCCTTTATCATTCTTATCCTCTCCATAACCTAAGCCCTCTTTCCAGTTTTCACTACTTAACAAATTCTGAGTTGTTCTTCTAGAGTTATTCCAAGTCCTGATAATCTCTCTTTCCTTTTCTAACTCAGCTTTTAGAGATTCATTCATTTTAAGTACTTCATCCCTAACATAGAAAGCATCATCTCTATCTTTCTGAGTTTGATGGAACATGACTAACTCTTTTTCTAAATAATAATTCCTCTTTTTACAAGCAAGATTTTCAGAAGTTAATCTTTCACATGTTAAAGTTTGGTCTCTATAGCTAATGAACATGGTTTTAAGATATCTTCTCAACTCATTAATATCATCAGTATGAAAGGCATAAGTAGTTTGAGGTACCTTTAACTCAGCTGCTTCAATACTACTTTCAGCATTTGCCATATAAGCATTTGCCATCAAGGCATAGTTCTCCTCACTTTCAGAATCTGAGGTGTTTGTCCAGTTTTTCTTCTTTGTGACAAGAGCCTTGCCTTTGTCACTCTTCACTTTCTTGCAATCTGGAGATATGTGGCCTTTTTCACCACAGTTGTAGCATTTGGCATTTGTATAATCTCCTCTGTCATACTTTCCTCCTTTGCCTTAAGATTTTCTGAAATTCTTCTTATCAGAACTTGCACCTCTCCTGGAAAACTTCTTTCCCTTCCTGAACTTCCTGTATGCAATCTTCGTGATTCCTTTCACCATAAGAGCACACAGCTTCATCATCTCTTCATCGGCATCCGTCTCAGGCAAGCTTTCAGTTTCTAAGTCATCATCACTATCAGAACTTGATGACTCAGTATCAGAATTTGTGAAGAGAGCTTTACCCTTGCCTTTCCTTGAGGTAGCTGCCTTGGGAGATTCTTCTTCAGCCTTAAGAGCAATTGTCCTTGACTTTCCTCCTTTCCTCTTGCTTCTTTGTTCCATCTCAAGTTTATGAGTCTTGAGCATCCCATAAATTTCATCAAGAGTCATTTCATCAAGATTATAGTTGTCTTTTATAGTTGTTGCCTTCAAATCCCAGCTTTCAGGAAGAGCTAACAGGAATTTAAGGTTTGAATCTTCAAGATCATACTCCTTATCAACCAGTGATAAATCATTCAAGAGCTTAACAAATCTGTCATATAAATCAGTCAATGACTCACTTGGCTTTGAGTCAAAGTGTTCATACTCTTGAGTGAGTATTGTCTTCCTATTTTTCTTGATCGAATCAGTTCCCTGACATCTTGTTTCCATGGCATCCCATATCTCCTTTGCAGTCTTACAGTTAATTACGCTATTTGACATTACATTATCAATGGCACTATGCAGTAAGTGTCGTACCTTCGCATCCTTAGCAATTGAAGCGATATCTTCAGCAGTGTAATCACTCTTCTCCTTTGGTACAGACTTTGCTGCTTCACCTGCAACTGCAACAGCGAGCTTTGTTGGATTGTGAGGTCCTTCCTTGATTCTGTCAAGATATTCTGGATCTGTAGCTTCCAGAAACATAGTCATCCTCACCTTCCATATGGGATATTCAGACGGTTTCAATATGGGAACTCTAATAGTCTCATATCGACTATGGATTTGTGTCTTTGGTGGTTCTTCAGTTTTGGTGGGCTTGGTTGGAGTTTCTGCTTCAGACATGATTATTTTTGGATCTTAAACTGTTTGTGTTAACAGATAGGCTCTGATACCACTTGTTAGGTCACACACACTGTAGAGGGGGTGAATACAGTGTATAGCACAATCAAATCGAATTCTAATAACACAAGTAACAGAAAATAAACTTTATTCAAAGTAATAAACTCTGTTACAGTATGGAACTGTCCTCTCTCAGTGATGAACAAATATCACGAGAGCTGCTAGGGTTACAATGAATAATATTCTCGATGATGATAACACTTATAGTGTAAACCCTATGTTTATGTTTATATACTACACAGTTACAAGATAATTGCTAATTGATATGGAATATAATTCTGCTTCCTAAAATATATCAATCAGATATCTTTTCTTCCAAGTATTCTATTCTTCATAGAATTCCTTCTTCATGCATATCTCTTCTTACGTTTGTCTTGATCTTCTTGTCCTTTCAATCAGCCGCCTTCCTTATCTGAACATTTCCTTTAAGTCCTGATATTATCTTCTGATAAATATCTCCTAAACCTTAAGTACTGATAACTTAAGTTCTGACTTCAGTATAAGTGTTGATTTCAGTTAAGTACTGATTTGTCCTATTTAAGTAAGATCTGAAAACTAAACATAAATCATATTAGTCATGACATTATCAAATATATCTAACATAATATCAACTCAGTAATATCATCAATATGAAAGGCATAAGTTGTTTGAGGTACCTTTAATTCAGCAGTATCAGAACTGCTATCAGCATTTGCCATTAAGGCATAGTTTTCCTCATCTTCAGAATCTGAAGTATCTGTCCAACTTTTCTTCTTTGTGACAAGAGCCTTGCCTTTGTCACTCTTTCCTTTCTTGCAATCAGGAGATATGTGGCCTTTCTCACCAGTTGTAGCATTTGACATTTGAGTAATCTCCTCTGTCATACTTTCCTCCTTTTCCTTCAGATCTTCTGAAACCCTTTTTATCAGAACTTACACCTTTCCTGGAAAACTTCTTGCCCCTTCTGAATTTCCTGTATGCTATCTTTATGATACCTTTCACCATAAGAGCACACAGCTTCATCATCTCTTCATCAGCATCCATCTCAGATAGACTTTCAGTTTTTGAGTCATCATCATCATCATAACTTGATGAATCTGAATCGGACTTTATGATGAGAGCCTTTCCTTTGCCTTTCCTTGAGGCAGCCACTTTGGGGATTTCCTCTTCAGCCTTAAGAGCAACTGTCCTTGACTTTCTCCCATGCCTCTTGCTTCTTTGATCCATCTCAAGTTCATGAGTCTTGAGCATACCATAAATTTCATCAAGGGTAGTTTCATCAAGAACATAGTTTTCTCTTATTGTTGTGGCCTTCAAATCCCAACTTTCAGGAAGAGCTAATGTAGCGCCCTCCAAACCCGGGTCAGAAGTTTGGGGTCCACACACACACCTTAATTATAACCTGCTTATAACAATAATAAAGATAATAATAATATATGCAATGACCCTACTTACCAACCACTACGGACCGCAACAGGTTAAAGTATGCACACAAGCCAAACACACTAATATATTACAAATCGTTCAAATCCCAACTATTTCAAATTCAAACTGAGTATTAAACATTATTACAAACTTTTGCAAATTTAGATTATTCCAAAAGAAGCCTACTAGCTCAGCTTTCTCAACCTGAATCCCTAGCTCTCGCGCTGGACTGGGGATCCTCTTTACCAACTGGTTTCTTTTTAACTGGAAAGAATATAAACAACATCGCACAAATGAGCTAACTAGCTCAGCAAGTCACAATGACAAAACTGAGAACAATGATCATCAGGTGAATATGGTTATGATATCAAGTGAACAATGGATTATGATTTAGAATTGGATATTATACTTTTAATTTAAAAACCAAGGTTAGGCTGCTGATCAGTCACGCACTAACCCCGAGCAAGGCACACAGCATTGCTCTAACTACTGGATCCAAGGCACACATTGGCCTAACTTGACCATTATATGGTCTGACCACGAATCTGGTCCACAATTTTATAAAAACAATCCAATTCTAACATAATAACAGAGTATGCAATAATAAACAATAACCAAAATCATTAACAACAATAAATGTTTAACAATGAAAGGGTTTCAATCCTTGTAAGGATCAATAAGGCAATTTAAAAGCTTGGATGCTGGGTAATGAAAGAATTGGATAACAAAGGAATCAACGTTTCAAGGTTTCAAGGATTCGGTCTTTCAAAGTATAAGATACCATGGGTTGAGTATATAATAGTTCATTTCAGTGTTTGGTATTTAGTTTGTATGTATTTGTAGAGTAGTATCGTAGATTTGTGGTTCTTGTTTGGGTATACAATAATCAATGGATTAGAAAGAATATGATTCATGGCTCAAGGATAATAACTGTAATCAGGATTTAGGTTCCTGTGCTTCAAAGCACTTGCAATATCACAGGATTATCAAGTACTACAATATCTCGAGAAAGTTCAGAACACTTGCCTGGTATTAGCTTACTATACTGCACTCGCTTCCAATCACAACCGTTTTACTCCTCAACTACCTGTTTCCCTTTCCTACGTCTTGCCTCTTCTGCTCACATATCATAAGCATCTATCAATAATTTACTCATGGAATTCTATTCAACACATACTTCTATCTACCCTTCATTTTACCCAAACCCGATTAATGGATTGAAAGTTATGCAATAATCAAGTAAACACCGAATATATAGACCGATAGTCAATTAACAAGTCACATATAGCACATAATACATCACGTAATCAATGATATATTATTTATAAAGAAGTCTCGGGTCATAAATAGGCTTTCTGGTATTTAAAATGATTTTTAAAACATTTTTCGGAATTAAAACGGGTCGTTGGATCAATTTCGGGTTAATAAACAGGGTTCGGTTGGCCCATTCTGGCTCCGAAATAATTTTAGAATAATTATCGAGCCTTGGAAATAATTTAGAATAATATTTTAAAACTCGAAACTATTTTTCAGAATTTTTAAATCATTTTTAAATAATTAAATCTAATTAAATAACTAATTAAAATCAATTAATAATTAATTAAATCAATTAATAAATTAATTTTCGAATTAATTGACCAATTAATCAATTATAAATTAACTGAAATTAATTAATTAATTAATTTAGATTTATTTGTGAATTAAAAAATAATTTTCAGAATTAAAATAATAATTTTTAGAATTTTCAGAATTTTAAAAATGAATTTTTATAATAAAAATAAATAGGAAATATGATTTTTAAACATTTTATAAACAGGAATCCTAAATTTGCAAAGTCTGGAAACTTCAGGGACCTAACTGCATCGTTTTCAAAAGTTGGGGTACTAAACTGTAATTTTCCAGCTCTTCGCCGGAAAACAGTCGGGTTCGCCGGAGAACACATTCCCGGCGTCCTCACCCCACCAACACCTCCAGATCACATCTACACAACATCAGGAACACAACCATGCAATCAATTCATCCTAACAATCCCTGAGTTGGCCGGAATTTGGCCGTGAAGTTTTCCAGTTTCCGACGAACATCGGAAAACTTCAAAACACAACTCCCTTCTCTACAGACCTCGTTGGTTCATGAAACTTATACGACTAGATTGCAAATTTCACAGAGAACACAACCCACTATAACACAACATCAATCTATCACAGAATAAGAAACCCCCAAATTTCAATTAAGAACATTCATACGGGTTATAAACCCTAATTTTGAAATTCGAAAATCAAACTCAAATTTGAACATGTTATTGAACTCCAAATCAGACGTATG